>NW_026700957.1:0-29139 GCF_030435755.1 Ochotona princeps
TGGTTCTTGTGGGAGAACAACTCCATTTGGCTCACTAACTTCACACACCATCAGGCTTCCAAGCAGCTCTCAAGGAAACTCAGTTTTCACACTCTATGCTTAGTGCCCTTTGAGTGCCTAGGACTGAAATAAAGCTTGGTGAGCATCCCACACAAACGAATGCTCCACATGCGGGTTTCACATGCCACCAACTCCACATTCTCAGGCAACTTCAGCGCCACAGCCGTTTTCAGATAGCCCTCAATGCAAAGGCTCTAGACGCAAATATTGGTGTGAGAGCTAATTCAATCAAGGAAACACTGCATGTTGGTGAAGGGTATATTGAAGAAGAATGAGGGGAGTGGTTCTTGTGGGAGAACAACTCCATTTGGCTCACTAACTTCACACACCATCAGGCTTCCAAGCAGCTCTCAAGGAAACTCAGTTTTCACACTCTATGCTTAGTGCCCTTTGAGTGCATTATCTAGGAATGAACCTGGTAGAGCATCCCACACAAACGAATGCTCCACATGCGGGTTTCACATGCCACCAACTCCACATTCACAGGCAACTTCAGCGCCACAGCTGTTTTCAGATAGCCCTCAATACAAAGGCTCTAGAAGCAAATATTGGTGTGAGAACTAATTCAATCAAGGAAACACTGCATGTTGGTGAAGGGCATATTGAAGAAGGATCAGCCGAGTGGTTCTTGTGGAGAACAACTCCATTTGGCTCACTAACTTCACACACCATCAGGCTTCCAAGCAGCTCTCAAGGAAACTCAGTTTTCACACTCTATGCTTAGTGCCCTTTGAGTGCATTATCTAGGAATGAACCTGGTAGAGCATCCCACACAAACGAATGCTCCACATGCGGGTTTCACATGCCACCAACTCCACATTCACAGGCAACTTCAGCGCCACAGCCGTTTTCAGATAGCCCTCAATGCAAGGGCTCTATACGCAAATATTGGTGTGAGAGCTAATTCAATCAAGGAAACACTGCATGTTGGTGAAGGGCATATTGAAGAAGGATCAGCCGAGTGGTTCTTGTGGGAGAACAACTCCATTTGGCTCACTAACTTCACACACCATCAGGCTTCCAAGCAGCTCTCAAGGAAACTCAGTTTTCACACTCTATGCTTAGTGCCCTTTGAGTGCCTAGGACTGAAATAAAGCTTGGAGAGCATCCCACACAAACGAATGCTCCACATGCGCGTTTCACATGCCACCAACTCCACATTCTCAGGCAACTTCAGCGCCACAGCCGTTTTCAGATAGCCCTCAATGCAAAGGCTCTAGACGCAAATATTGGTGTGAGAACTAATTCAATCAAGGAAACACTGCATGTTGGTGAAGGGCATATTGAAGAAGGATCAGCCGAGTGGTTCTTGTGGGAGAACAACTCCATTTGGCTCACTAACTTCACACATCATCAGGCTTCCAAGCAGCTCTCAAGGAAACTCAGTTTTCACACTCTATGCTTAGTGCCCTTTGAGTGCATTATCTAGGAATGAACCTCTGTGAGTATCCCACACAAACGAATGCTCCACATGCGGGTTTCACATGCCACCAACTCCACATTCTCAGGCAACTTCAGCGCCACAGCCGTTTTCAGATAGCCCTCAATGCAAACGCTCTAGACGCAAATATTGGTGTGAGAGCTAATACAATCAAGGAAACACTGCATGTTGGTGAAGGGCATATTGAAGAAGGATCAGCCGAGTGGTTCTTGTGGGAGAACAACTCCATTTGGCTCACTAACTTCACACACCATCAGGCTTCCAAGCAGCTCTCAAGGAAACTCAGTTTTCACACTCTATGCTTAGTGCCCTTTGAGTGCATTATCTAGGAATGAACCTGGTAGAGCATCCCACACAAACGATTGCTCCACATGCGGGTTTCACATGCCACCAACTCCACATTCTCAGGCAACTTCAGCGCCACAGCCGTTTTCAGATAGCCCTCAATGCAAAGGCTCTAGAAGCAAATATTGGTGTGAGAGCTAATTCAATCAAGGAAACACTGCATGTTGGTGAAGGGCATATTGAAGAAGGATCAGCCGAGTGGTTCTTGTGGGAGAACAACTCCATTTGGCTCACTAACTTCACACACCATCAGGCTTCCAAGCAGCTCTCAAAGAAACTCAGTTTTCACACTCTATGCTTAGTGCTCTTTGAGTCCATTATCTAGGAATGAACCTGTTAGAGCATCCCACACAAACGAATGCTCCACATGCGGGTTTCACATGCCACCAACTCCACATTCTCAGGCAACTTCAGCGCCACAGCCGTTTTCAGATAGCCCTCAATGCAAAGGCTCTAGACGCAAATATTGGTGTGAGAGCTAATTCAATCAAGGAAACACTGCATGTTGGTGAAGGGCATATTGAAGAAGAATCAGCCGAGTGGTTCTTGTGGGAGAACAACTCCATTTGGCTCACTAACTTCACACACCATCAGGCTTCCAAGCAGCTCTCAAGGAAACTCAGTTTTCACACTCTATGCTTAGTGCCCTTTGAGTGCATTATCTAGGAATGAACCTCTGTGAGTATCCCACACAAACGAATGCTCCACATGCGGGTTTCACATGCCACCAACTCCACATTCTCAGGCAACTTCAGCGCCACAGCCGTTTTCAGATAGCCCTCAATGCAAAGGCTCTAGACGCAAATATTGGTGTGAGAGCTAATTCAATCAAGGAAACACTGCATGTTGGTGAAGGGCATATTGAAGAAGGATCAGCCGAGTGGTTCTTGTGGGAGAACAACTCCATTTGGCTCACTAACTTCACACACCATCAGGCTTCCAAGCAGCTCTCAAGGAAACTCAGTTTTCACACTCTATGCTTAGTGCCCTTTGAGTGCATTATCTAGGAATGAACCTGGTAGAGCATCCCACACAAACGAATGCTCCACATGCAGGTTTCACATGCCACCAACTCCACATTCACAGGCAACTTCAGCGCCACAGCCGTTTTCAGATAGCCCTCAATGCAAAGGCTCTAGACGCAAATATTGGTGTGAGAGCTAATTCAATCAAGGAAACACTGCATGTTGGTGAAGGGCATATTGAAGAAGGATCAGCCGAGTGGTTTTTGTGGGAGAACAACTCCATTTGGCTCACTAACTTCACACACCATCAGGCTTCCAAGCAGCTCTCAAGGAAACTCAGTTTTCACACTCTATGCTTAGTGCCCTTTGAGTGCATTATCTAGGAATGAACCTGGTAGAGCATCGCACACAAACGAATGCTCCACATGCGGGTTTCACATGCCACCAACTCCACATTCACAGGCAACTTCAGCGCCACAGCCGTTTTCAGATAGCCCTCAATGCAAAGGCTCTAGACGCAAATATTGGTGTGAGAGATAATTCAATCAAGGAAACACTGCATGTTGGTGAAGGGCATATTGAAGAAGGATCAGCCGAGTGGTTCTTGTGGGAGAACAACTCCATTTGGCTCACTAACTTCACACACCATCAGGCTTCCAAGCAGCTCTCAAGGAAACTCAGTTTTCACACTCTATGCTTAGTGCCCTTTGAGTGCATTATCTAGGAATGAACCTCTGTGAGTATCCCACACAAACGAATGCTCCACATGCGGGTTTCACATGCCACCAACTCCACATTCTCAGGCAACTTCAGCGCCACAGCCGTTTTCAGATAGCCCTCAATGCAAAGGCTCTAGACGCAAATATTGGTGTGAGAGCTAATTCAATCAAGGAAACACTGCATGTTGGTGAAGGGCATATTGAAGAAGGATCAGCCGAGTGGTTCTTGTGGGAGAACAACTCCATTTGGCTCACTAACTTCACACACCATCAGGCTTCCAAGCAGCTCTCAAAGAAACTCAGTTTTCACACTCTATGCTTAGTGCTCTTTGAGTCCATTATCTAGGAATGAACCTGTTAGAGCATCCCACACAAACGAATGCTCCACATGCGGGTTTCACATGCCACCAACTCCACATTCTCAGGCAACTTCAGCGCCACAGCCGTTTTCAGATAGCCCTCAATGCAAAGGCTCTAGACGCAAATATTGGTGTGAGAGCTAATTCAATCAAGGAAACACTGCATGTTGGTGAAGGGCATATTGAAGAAGGATCAGCCGAGTGGTTCTTGTGGGAGAACAACTCCATTTGGCTCACTAACTTCACACACCATCAGGCTTCCAAGCAGCTCTCAAGGAAACTCAGTTTTCACACTCTATGCTTAGTGCCCTTTGAGTGCATTATCTAGGAATGAACCTCTGTGAGTATCCCACACAAACGAATGCTCCACATGCGGGTTTCACATGCCACCAACTCCACATTCTCAGGCAACTTCAGCGCCACAGCCGTTTTCAGATAGCCCTCAATGCAAAGGCTCTAGACGCAAATATTGGTGTGAGAGCTAATTCAATCAAGGAAACACTGCATGTTGGTGAAGGGCATATTGAAGAAGGATCAGCCGAGTGGTTCTTGTGGGAGAACAACTCCATTTGGCTCACTAACTTCACACACCATCAGGCTTCCAAGCAGCTCTCAAGGAAACTCAGTTTTCACACTCTATGCTTAGTGCCCTTTGAGTGCATTATCTAGGAATGAACCTGGTAGAGCATCCCACACAAACGAATGCTCCACATGCGGGTTTCACATGCCACCAACTCCACATTCTCAGGCAACTTCAGCGCCACAGCCGTTTTCAGATAGCCCTCAATGCAAAGGCTCTAGACGCAAATATTGGTGTGAGAACTAATTCAATCAAGGATACACTGCATGTTGGTGAAGGGCATATTGAAGAAGGATCAGCCGAGTGGTTCTTGTGGGAGAACAACTCCATTTGGCTCACTAACTTCACACACTATCAGGCTTCCAAGCAGCTCTCAAGGAAACTCAGTTTTCACACTCTATGCTTAGTGCCCTTTGAGTGCCTAGGACTGAAATAAAGCATGGTGAGCATCCCACACAAACGAATGCTCCACATGCGGGTTTCACATGCCACCAACTCCACATTCTCAGGCAACTTCAGCGCCACAGCCGTTTTCAGATAACCCTCAATGCAAAGGCTCTAGACGCAAATATTGGTGTGAGAGCTAATTCAATCAAGGAAACACTGCATGTTGGTGAAGGGCATATTGAAGAAGGATCAGCCGAGTGGTTCTTGTGGGAGAACAACTCCATTTGGCTCACTAACTTCACACACCATCAGGCTTCCAAGCAGCTCTCAAGGAAACTCAGTTTTCACACTCTATGCTTAGTGCCCTTTGAGTGCATTATCTAGGAATGAACCTGGTAGAGCATCCGACACAAACGAATGCTCCACATGCGGGTTTCACATGCCACCAACTCCACATTCTCAGGCAACTTCAGCGCCACAGCCATTTTCAGATAGCCCTCAATGCAAAGGCTCTAGACGCAAATATTGGTGTGAGAGCTAATTCAATCAAGGAAACACTGCATGTTGGTGAAGGGCATATTGAAGAAGGATCAGCCGAGTGGTTCTTGTGGGAGAACAACTCCATTTGGCTCACTAACTTCACACACCATCAGGCTTCCAAGCAGCTCTCAAGGAAACTCAGTTTTCACACTCTATGCTTGGTGCCCTTTGAGTGCATTATCTAGGAATGAACCTCTGTGAGTATCCCACACAAACGAATGCTCCACATGCGGGTTTCACATGCCACGAACTCCACATTCTCAGGCAACTTCAGCGCCACAGCCGTTTTCAGATAGCCCTCAATGCAAAGGCTCTAGACGCAAATATTGGTGTGAGAGCTAATTCAATCGAGGAAACACTGCATGTTGGTGAAGGGCATATTGAAGAAGGATCAGCTGAGTGGTTCTTGTGGGAGAACAACTCCATTTGGCTCACTAACTTCACACACCATCAGGCTTCCAAGCAGCTCTCAAGGAAACTCAGTTTTCACACTCTATGCTTAGTGCCCTTTGAGTGCATTATCTAGGAATGAACCTCTGTGAGTATCCCACACAAACGAATGCTCCACATGCGGGTTTCACATGCCACCAACTCCACATTCTCAGGCAACTTCAGCGCCACAGCCGTTTTTAGATAGCCCTCAATGCAAAGGCTCTAGACGCAAATATTGGTGTGAGAGCTAATTCAATCAAGGAAACACTGCATGTTGGTGAAGGGCATATTGAAGAAGGATCAGCCGAGTGGTTCTTGTGGGAGAACAACTCCATTTGGCTCACTAACTTCACACACCATCAGGCTTCCAAGCAGCTCTCAAGGAAACTCAGTTTTCACACTCTATGCTTAATGCCCTTTGAGTGCCTAGGACTGAAATAAAGCTGGGTGAGCATCCCACACAAACGAATGCTCCACATGCGGGTTTCACATGCCACCAACTCCACATTCTCAGGCAACTTCAGCGCCACAGCCGTTTTCAGATAGCCCTCAATGCAAAGGCTCTAGACGCAAATATTGGTGTGAGAGCTAATTCAATCGAGGAAACACTGCATGTTGGTGAAGGGCATATTGAAGAAGGATCAGCCGAGTGGTTCTTGTGGGAGAACAACTCCATTTGGCTCACTAACTTCACACACCATCAGGCTTCCAAGCAGCTCTCCAGGAAACTCAGTTTTCACACTCTATGCTTAGTGCCCTTTGAGTGCATTATCTAGGAATGAACCTGGTAGAGCATCCCACACAAACGAATGCTCCACATGCGGGTTTCACATGCCACCAACTCCACATTCTCAGGCAACTTCAGCGCCACAGCCGTTTTCAGATAGCCCTCAATGCAAAGGCTCTAGACGCAAATATTGGTGTGAGAACTATTTCAATCAAGGAAACACTGCATGTTGGTGAAGGGCATATTGAAGAAGGATCAGCCTAGAGGTTCTTGTGGGAGAACAACTCCATTTGGCTCACTAACTTCACACACCATCAGGCTTCCAAGCAGCTCTCAAGGAAACTCAGTTTTCACACTCTATGCTTAGTGCCCTTTGAGTGAATTATCTAGGAATGAACCTGGTAGAGCATCCCACACAAATGAATGCTCTACATGCGGGTTTCACATGCCACCAACTCCACATTCACAGGCAACTTCAGCGCCACAGCCGTTTTCAGATAGCCCTCAATGCAAAGGCTCTAGACGCAAATATTGGTGTGAGAGATAATTCAATCAAGGAAACACTGCATGTTGGTGAAGGGCATATTGAAGAAGGATCAGCCGAGTGGTTCTTGTGGGAGAACAACTCCATTTGGCTCACTAACTTCACACACCATCAGGCTTCCAAGCAGCTCTCAAGGAAACTCAGTTTTCACACTCTATGCTTAGTGCCCTTTGAGTGCATTATCTAGGAATGAACCTGGTAGAGCATCCCACACAAACGAATGCTCCACATGCGGGTTTCACATGCCACCAACTCCACATTCACAGGCAACTTCAGCGCCACAGCCGTTTTCAGATAGCCCTCAATGCAAAGGCTCTCGACGCAAATATTGGTGTGAGAGCTAATTCAATCAAGGAAACACTGCATGTTGGTGAAGGGCATATTGAAGAAGGATCAGCCGAGTGGTTCTTGTGGGAGAACAACTCCATTTGGCTCACTAACTTCACACACCATCAGGCTTCCAAGCAGCTCTCAAGGAAACTCAGTTTTCACACTCTATGCTTAGTGCCCTTTGAGTGCCTAGGACTGAAATAAAGCTTGGTGAGCATCCCACACAAACGAATGCTCCACATGCGGGTTTCACATGCCACCAACTCCACATTCTCAGGCAACTTCAGCGCCACAGCCGTTTTCAGATAGCCCTCAATGCAAATCTCTAGACGCAAATATTGGTGTGAGAGCTAATTCAATCAAGGAAACACTGCATGTTGGTGAAGGGCATATTGAAGAAGGATCAGCCGAGTGGTTCTTGTCGGGAGAACAACTCCATTTGGCTCACTAACTTCACACACCATCAGGCTTCCAAGCAGCTCTCAAGGAAACTCAGTTTTCACACTCTATGCTTAGTGCCCTTTGAGTGCATTATCTAGGAATGAACCTGGTAGAGCATCCCACACAAACGATTGCTCCACATGCGGGTTTCACATGCCACCAACTCCACATTCTCAGGCAACTTCAGCGCCACAGCCGTTTTCAGATAGCCCTCAATGCAAAGGCTCTAGACGCAAATATTGGTGTGAGAGCTAATTCAATCAAGGAAACACTGCATGTTGGTGAAGGGCATATTGAAGAAGGATCAGCCGAGTGGTTCTTGTGGGAGAACAACTCCATTTGGCTCACTAACTTCACACACCATCAGGCTTCCAAGCAGCTCTCAAGGAAACTCAGTTTTCACACTCTATGCTTAGTGCCCTTTGAGTGCCTTGGACTGAAATAAAGCTGGGTGAGCATCCCACACAAACGAATGCTCCACATGCGGGTTTCACATGCCACCAACTCCACATTCTCAGGCAACTTCAGCGCCACAGCCGTTTTCAGATAGCCCTCAATGCAAAGGCTCTAGACGCAAATATTGGTGTGAGAGCTAATTCAATCAAGGAAACACTGCATGTTGGTGAAGGGCATATTGAAGAAGGATCAGCCGAGTGGTTCTTGTGGAGAACAACTCCATTTGGCTCACTAACTTCACACACCATCAGGCTTCCAAGCAGCTCTCCAGGAAACTCAGTTTTCACACTCTATGCTTAGTGCCCTTTGAGTGCATTATCTAGGAATGAACCTGGTAGAGCATCCCACACAAACGAATGCTCCACATGCGGGTTTCACATGCCACCAACTCCACATTCTCAGGCAACTTCAGCGCCACAGCCGTTTTCAGATAGCCCTCAATGCAAAGGCTCTAGACGCAAATATTGGTGTGAGAACTATTTCAATCAAGGAAACACTGCATGTTGGTGAAGGGCATATTGAAGAAGGATCAGCCTAGTGGTTCTTGTGGGAGAACAACTCCATTTGGCTCACTAACTTCACACACCATCAGGCTTCCAAGCAGCTCTCAAGGAAACTCAGTTTTCACACTCTATGCTTAGTGCCCTTTGAGTGCATTATCTAGGAATGAACCTGGTAGAGCATCCCACACAAACGAATGCTCCACATGCGGGTTTCACATGCCACCAACTCCACATTCTCAGGCAACTTCAGCGCCACAGCCGTTTTCAGATAGCCCTCAATGCAAAGGCTCTAGACGCAAATATTGGTGTGAGAGCTAATTCAATCAAGGAAACACTGCATGTTGGTGAAGGGCATATTGAAGAAGGATCAGCCGAGTGGTTCTTGTGGGAGAACAACTCCATTTGGCTCACTAACTTCACACACCATCAGGCTTCCAAGCAGCTCTCAAGGAAACTCAGTTTTCACACTCTATGCTTAGTGCCCTTTGAGTGCCTTGGACTGAAATAAAGCTGGGTGAGCATCCCACACAAACGAATGCTCCACATGCGGGTTTCACATGCCACCAACTCCACATTCTCAGGCAACTTCAGCGCCACAGCCGTTTTCAGATAGCCCTCAATGCAAAGGCTCTAGACGCAAATATTGGTGTGAGAGCTAATTCAATCAAGGAAACACTGCATGTTGGTGAAGGGCATATTGAAGAAGGATCAGCCGAGTGGTTCTTGTGGGAGAACAACTCCATTTGGCTCACTAACTTCACACACCATCAGGCTTCCAAGCAGCTCTCCAGGAAACTCAGTTTTCACACTCTATGCTTAGTGCCCTTTGAGTGCATTATCTAGGAATGAACCTGGTAGAGCATCCCACACAAACGAATGCTCCACATGCGGGTTTCACATGCCACCAACTCCACATTCTCAGGCAACTTCAGCGCCACAGCCGTTTTCAGATAGCCCTCAATGCAAAGGCTCTAGACGCAAATATTGGTGTGAGAGATATTTCAATCAAGGAAACACTGCATGTTGGTGAAGGGCATATTGAAGAAGGATCAGCCTAGTGGTTCTTGTGGGAGAACAACTCCATTTGGCTCACTAACTTCACACACCATCAGGCTTCCAAGCAGCTCTCAAGGAAACTCAGTTTTCACACTCTATGCTTAGTGCCCTTTGAGTGCATTATCTAGGAATGAACCTGGTAGAGCATCCCACACAAACGAATGCTCCACATGCGGGTTTCACATGCCACCAACTCCACATTCTCAGGCAACTTCAGCGCCACAGCCGTTTTCAGATAGCCCTCAATGCAAAGGCTCTAGACGCAAATATTGGTGTGAGAGCTAATTCAATCAAGGAAACACTGCATGTTGGTGAAGGGCATATTGAAGAAGGAACAGCCGAGTGGTTCTTGTGGGAGAACAACTCCATTTGGCTCACTAACTTCACACACCATCAGGCTTCCAAGCAGCTCTCAAGGAAACTCAGTTTTCACACTCTATGCTTAGTGCCCTTTGAGTGCCTAGGACTGAAATAAAGCTTGGTGAGCATCCCACACAAACGAATGCTCCACATGCGGGTTTCACATGCCACCAACTCCACATTCTCAGGCAACTTCAGCGCCACAGCCGTTTTCAGATAGCCCTCAATGCAAAGGCTCTAGACGCAAATATTGGTGTGAGAGCCAATTCAATCAAGGAAACACTGCATGTTGGTGAAGGGCATATTGAAGAAGGATCAGCCGAGTGGTTCTTGTGGGAGAACAACTCCATTTGGCTCACTAACTTCACACACCATCAGGCTTCCAAGCAGCTCTCAAGGAAACTCAGTTTTCACACTCTATGCTTAGTGCCCTTTGAGTGCATTATCTAGGAATGAACCTGGTAGAGCATCCCACACAAACGAATGCTCCACATGCGGGTTTCACATGCCACCAACTCCACATTCTCAGGCAACTTCAGCGCCACAGCCGTTTTCAGATAGCCCTCAATGCAAAGGCTCTCGACGCAAATATTGGTGTGAGAGCTAATTCAATCAAGGAAACACTGCATGTTGGTGAAGGGCATATTGAAGAAGGATCAGCCGAGTGGTTCTTGTGGGAGAACAACTCCATTTGGCTCACTAACTTCACACACCATCAGGCTTCCAAGCAGCTCTCAAGGAAACTCAGTTTTCACACTCTATGCTTAGTGCCCTTTGAGTGCCTAGGACTGAAATGAATCTTGGTGAGTATCCCACACAAACGAATGCTCCACATGCGGGTTTCACATGCCAGCAACTCCACATTCTCAGGCAACTTCAGCGCCACAGCCGTTTTCAGATAGCCCTCAATGCAAAGGCTCTAGACGCAAATATTGGTGTGAGAGCCAATTCAATCAAGGAAACACTGCATGTTGGTGAAGGGCATATTGAAGAAGGATCAGCCGAGTGGTTCTTGTGGGAGAACAACTCCATTTGGCTCACTAACTTCACACACCATCAGGCTTCCAAGCAGCTCTCAAGGAAACTCAGTTTTCACACTCTATGCTTAGTGCCCTTTGAGTGCATTATCTAGGAATGAACCTGGTAGAGCATCCCACACAAACGAATGCTCCACATGCGGGTTTCACATGCCACCAACTCCACATTCACAGGCAACTTCAGCGCCACAGCCGTTTTCAGATAGCCCTCAATGCAAAGGCTCTCGAGGCAAATATTGGTGTGAGAGCTAATTCAATCAAGGAAACACTGCGTGTTGGTGAAGGGCATATTGAAGAAGGATCAGCCGAGTGGTTCTTGTGGGAGAACAACTCCATTTGGCTCACTAACTTCACACACCATCAGGCTTCCAAGCATCTCTCAAGCAAACTCAGTTTTCACACTCTATGCTTAGTGCCCTTTGAGTGCATTATCTAGTAATGAAACTGGTAGAGCATCCTACACAAACGAATGCTCCACATGCGGGTTTCACATGCCACCAACTCCACATTCTCAGGCAACTTCAGCGCCACAGCCATTTTCAGATAGCCCTCAATGCAAAGGATCTAGACGCAAATATTGGTGTGAGAGCTAATTCAATCAAGGAAACACTGCATGTTGGTGAAGGGCATATTGAAGAAGGATCAGCCGAGTGGTTCTTGTGGGAGAACAACTCCATTTGGCTCACTAACTTCACACACCATCAGGCTTCCAAGCAGCTCTCAAGGAAACTCAGTTTTCACACTCTATGCTTAGTGCCCTTTGTGTGCCTAGGACTGAAATGAAGCTTGGTGAGCATCCCACACAAACGAATGCTCCACATGCGGGTTTCACATGCCAGCAACTCCACATTCTCAGGCAACTTCAGCGCCACAGCCCTTTTCAGATAGCCCTCAATGCAAAGGCTCTAGACGCAAATATTGGTGTGAGAGCTAATTCAATCAAGGAAACACTGCATGTTGGTGAAGGGCATATTGAAGAAGGATCAGCCGAGTGGTTCTTGTGGGAGAACAACTTCATTTGGCTCACTAACTTCACACACCATCAGGCTTCCAAGCATCTCTCAAGCAAACTCAGTTTTCACACTCTATGCTTAGTGCCCTTTGAGTGCATTATCTAGTAATGAAACTGGTAGAGCATCCTACACAAACGAATGCTCCACATGCGGGTTTCACATGCCACCAACTCCACATTCTCAGGCAACTTCAGCGCCACAGCCGTTTTCAGATAGCCCTCAATGCAAAGGATCTAGACGCAGATATTGGTGTGAGAGCTAATTCAATCAAGGAAACACTGCATGTTGGTGAAGGGCATATTGAAGAAGGATCAGCCGAGTGGTTCTTGTGGGAGAACAACTCCATTTGGCTCACTAACTTCACACACCATCAGGCTTCCAAGCAGCTCTCAAGGAAACTCAGTTTTCACACTCTATGCTTAGTGCCCTTTGAGTGCCTAGGACTGAAATGAAGCTTGGTGAGCATCCCACACAAACGAATGCTCCACATGCGGGTTTCACATGCCAGCAACTCCACATTCTCAGGCAACTTCAGCGCCACAGCCCTTTTCAGATAGCCCTCAATGCAAAGGCTCTAGACGCAAATATTGGTGTGAGAGCTAATTCAATCAAGGAAACACTGCATGTTGGTGAAGGGCATATTGAAGAAGGATCAGCCGAGTGGTTCTTGTGGGAGAACAACTCCATTTGGCTCACTAACTTCACACACCATCAGGCTTCCAAGCAGCTCTCAAGGAAACTCAGTTTTCACACTCTATGCTTAGTGCCCTTTGAGTGCATTATCTAGGAATGAACCTGGTAGAGCATCCGACACAAACGAATGCTCCACATGCGGGTTTCACATGCCACCAACTCCACATTCTCAGGCAACTTCAGCGCCACAGCCATTTTCAGATAGCCCTCAATGCAAAGGCTCTAGACGCAAATATTGGTGTGAGAGCTAATTCAATCAAGGAAACACTGCATGTTGGTGAAGGGCATATTGAAGAAGGATCAGCCGAGTGGTTCTTGTGGGAGAACAACTCCATTTGGCTCACTAACTTCACACACCATCAGGCTTCCAAGCAGCTCTCAAGGAAACTCAGTTTTCACACTCTATGCTTGGTGCCCTTTGAGTGCATTATCTAGGAATGAACCTCTGTGAGTATCCCACACAAACGAATGCTCCACATGCGGGTTTCACATGCCACCAACTCCACATTCTCAGGCAACTTCAGCGCCACAGCCGTTTTCAGATAGCCCTCAATGCAAAGGCTCTAGACGCAAATATTGGTGTGAGAGCTAATTCAATCGAGGAAACACTGCATGTTGGTGAAGGGCATATTGAAGAAGGATCAGCTGAGTGGTTCTTGTGGGAGAACAACTCCATTTGGCTCACTAACTTCACACACCATCAGGCTTCCAAGCAGCTCTCAAGGAAACTCAGTTTTCACACTCTATGCTTAGTGCCCTTTGAGTGCATTATCTAGGAATGAACCTCTGTGAGTATCCCACACAAACGAATGCTCCACATGCGGGTTTCACATGCCATCAACTCCACATTCTCAGGCAACTTCAGCGCCACAGCCGTTTTCAGATAGCCCTCAATGCAAAGGCTCTAGACGCAAATATTGGTGTGAGAGCTAATTCAATCAAGGAAACACTGCATGTTGGTGAAGGGCATATTGAAGAAGGATCAGCCGAGTGGTTCTTGTGGGAGAACAACTCCATTTGGCTCACTAACTTCACACACCATCAGGCTTCCAAGCAGCTCTCAAGGAAACTCAGTTTTCACACTCTATGCTTAGTGCCCTTTGAGTGCATTATCTAGGAATGAACCTGGTAGAGCATCCCACACTAACGAATGCTCCACATGCGGGTTTCACATGCCACCAACTCCACATTCACAGGCAACTTCAGCGCCACAGCCGTTTTCAGATAGCCCTCAATGCAAACGCTCTAGACGCAAATATTGGTGTGAGAGCTAATTCAATCAAGGAAACACTGCATGTTGGTGAAGGGCATATTGAAGAAGGATCAGCCAAGTGGTTCTTGTGGGAGAACAACTCCAGTTGGCTCACTAACTTCACACACCATCAGGCTTCCAAGCAGCTCTCAAGGAAACTCAGTTTTCACACTCTATGCTTAGTGCCCTTTGAGTGCATTATCTAGGAATGAACCTGGGTGAGCATCCCACAAAAACGAATGCTCCACATGCGGGTTTCACATGCCACCAACTCTACTTTCTCAGGCATCTTCAGCGCCACAGCCGTTTTCAGATAGCCCTCAATGCAAAGGTTCTAGACGCAAATATTGGTGTCACAGCCAATTCAATCAAGGAAACACTGCATGTTGGTGAAGGGCATATTGAAGAAGGATCAGCCGAGTGGTTCTTGTGGGAGAACAACTCCATTTGGCTCACTAACTTCACACACCATCAGGCTTCCAAGCAGCTCTCCAGGAACTCAGTTTTCACACTCTATGCTTAGTGCCCTTTGAGTGCATTATCTAGGAATGAACCTGGTAGAGCATCCCACACAAACGAATGCTCCACATGCGGGTTTCACATAGCCAACAATACATCCACCACTCCTCTCAGGCAACTTCAGAGCCACAGCCGTTTTCAGATAGCCCTCAATGCAAAGGCTCTAGACGCAAATATTGGTGTGAGAACTATTTCAATCAAGGAAACACTGCATGTTGGTGAAGGGCATATTGAAGAAGGATCAGCCTAGTGGTTCTTGTGGGAGAACAACTCCATTTGGCTCACTAACTTCACACACCATCAGGCTTCCAAGCAGCTCTCAAGGAAACTCAGTTTTCACACTCTATGCTTAGTGCCCTTTGAGTGCATTATCTAGGAATGAACCTGGTAGAGCATCCCACACAAATGAATGCTCTACATGCGGGTTTCACATGCCACCAACTCCACATTCACAGGCAACTTCAGCGCCACAGCCGTTTTCAGATAGCCCTCAATGCAAAGGCTCTAGACGCAAATATTGGTGTGAGAGCTAATTCAATCAAGGAAACACTGCATGTTGGTGAAGGGCATATTGAAGAAGGATCAGCCGAGTGGTTCTTGTGGGAGTACAACTCCATTTGGCTCACTAACTTCACACACCATCAGGCTTCCAAGCAGCTCTCAAGGAAACTCAGTTTTCACACTCTATGCTTAGTGCCCTTTGAGTGCATTATCTAGGAATGAACCTCTGTGAGTATTCCACACAAACGAATGCTCCACATGCGGGTTTCACATGCCACCAACTCCACATTCTCAGGCAACTTCAGCGCCACAGCCGTTTTCAGATAGCCCTCAATGCAAAGGCTCTAGACGCAAATATTGGTGTGAGAGCTAATTCAATCAAGGAAACACTGCATGAGGGCATATTGAAGAAGGATCAGCCGAGTGGTTCTTGTGGGAGAACAACTCCATTTGGCTCACTAACTTCACACACCATCAGGCTTCCAAGCAGCTCTCCAGGAAACTCAGGTTTCACACTCTATGCTTAGTGCCCTTTGAGTGCATTATCTAGGAATGAACCTGGTAGAGCATCCCACACAAACGAATGCTCCACATGCGGGTTTCACATGCCACCAACTCCACATTATCAGGCAACTTCAGCGCCACAGCCGTTTTCAGATAGCCCTCAATGCAAAGGCTCTAGACGCAAATATTGGTGTGAGAGCTAATTCAATCAAGGAAACAGTGCATGTTGGTGAAGGGCATATTGAAGAAGGATCAGCCGAGTGGTTCTTGTGAGAGAACAACTCCATTTGGCTCACTAACTTCACACACCATCAGGCTTCCAAGCAGCTCTCAAGGAAACTCAGTTTTCACACTCTATGCTTAGTGCCCTTTGAGTGCATGATCTAGGAATGAACCTCTGTGAGTATCCCACACAAACGAATGCTCCACATGCGGGTTTCACATGCCACCAACTCCACATTCTCAGGCAACTTCAGCGCCACAGCCGTTTTCAGATAGCCCTTAATGCAAAGGCTCTAGACGCAAATATTGGTGTGAGAGCTAATTCAATCAAGGAAACACTGCATGTTGGTGAAGGGCATATTGAAGAAGGATCAGCCGAGTGGTTCTTGTGGGAGAACAACTCCATTTGGCTCACTAACTTCACACACCATCAGGCTTCCAAGCAGCTCTCAAGGAAACTCAGTTTTCACACTCTATGCTTAGTGCCCTTTGAGTGCATTATCTAGGAATGAACCTGGTAGAGCATCCCACACAAACGAATGCTCCACATGCGGGTTTCACATGCCACCAACTCCACATTCACTGGCAACTTCAGCGCCACAGCCGTTTTCAGATAGCCCTCAATGCAAAGGCTCTAGACGCAAATATTGGTATGAGAGCTACTTCAATCAAGGAAACACTGCATGTTGGTGAAGGGCATATTGAAGAAGGATCAGCCGAGTGGTTCTTGTGGGAGAACAACTCCATTTGGCTCACTAACTTCACACACCATCAGGCTTCCAAGCAGCTCTCAAGAAACTCAGTTTTCACACTCTATGCTTAGTGCCCTTTGAGTGCATTATCTAGGAATGAACCTGGTAGAGCATCCCACACAAACGAATGCTCCACATGCGGGTTTCACATGCCACCAACTCCACATTCTCAGGCAACTTCAGCGCCACAAGCCGTTTTCAGATAGCCCTCAATGCAAAAGGCTCTAGACGCAAATATTGGTGTGAGAGCTAATTCAATCAAGGAAACACTGCATGTTGGTGAAGGGCATATTGAAGAAGGATCAGCCGAGTGGTTCTTGTGGGAGAACAACTCCATTTGGCTCACTAACTTCACACACCATCAGGCTTCCAAGCAGCTCTCAAGGAAACTCAGTTTTCACACTCTATGCTTAGTGCCCTTTGAGTGCCTAGGACTGAAATAAAGCTTGGTGAGCATCCCACACAAACGAATGCTCCACATGCGGGTTTCACATGCCACCAACTCCACATTCTCAGGCAACTTCAGCGCCACAGCCCTTTTCAGATAGCCCTCAATGCAAAGGCTCTAGACGCAAATATTGGTGTGAGAGCTAATTCAATCAAGGAAACACTGCATGTTGGTGAAGGGTATATTGAAGAAGAATGAGGGGAGTGGTTCTTGTGGGAGAACAACTCCATTTGGCTCACTAACTTCACACACCATCAGGCTCCAAGCAGCTCTCAAGGAAACTCAGTTTTCACACTCTATGCTTAGTGCCCTTTGAGTGCATTATCTAGGAATGAACCTGGTAGAGCATCCACACAAACGAATGCTCCACATGCGGGTTTCACATGCCACCAACTCCACATTCACAGGCAACTTCAGCGCCACAGCTGTTTTCAGATAGCCCTCAATACAAAGGCTCTAGAAGCAAATATTGGTGTGAGAACTAATTCAATCAAGGAAACACTGCATGTTGGTGAAGGGCATATTGAAGAAGGATCAGCCGAGTGGTTCTTGTGGGAGAACAACTCCATTTGGTTCACTAACTTCACACACCATCAGGCTTCCAAGCAGCTCTCAAGGAAACTCAGTTTTCACACTCTATGCTTAGTGCCCTTTGAGTGCATTATCTAGGAATGAACCTGGTAGAGCATCCCACACAAACGAATGCTCCACATGCGCGTTTCACATGCCACCAACTCCACATTCACAGGCAACTTCAGCGCCACAGCCGTTTTCAGATAGCCCTCAATGCAAGGGCTCTATACGCAAATATTGGTGTGAGAACTAATTCAATCAAGGAAACACTGCATGTTGGTGAAGGGCATATTGAAGAAGGATCAGCCGAGTGGTTCTTGTGGGAGAACAACTCCATTTGGCTCACTAACTTCCCACACACCATCAGGCTTCCAAGCAGCTCTCAAGGAAACTCAGTTTTCACACTCTATGCTTAGTGCCCTTTGAGTGCCTAGGACTGAAATAAAGCTTGGAGAGCATCCCACACAAACGAATGCTCCACATGCGCGTTTCACATGCCACCAACTCCACATTATCAGGCAACTTCAGCGCCACAGCCGTTTTCTGATAGCCCTCAATGCAAAGGCTCTAGACGCAAATATTGGTGTGAGAACTAATTCAATCAAGGAAACACTGCATGTTGGTGAAGGGCATATTGAAGAAGGATCAGCCGAGTGGTTGTTGTGGGAGAACAACTCCATTTGGCTCACTAACTTCACACATCATCAGGCTTCCAAGCAGCTCTCAAGGAAACTCAGTTTTCACACTCTATGTTTAGTGCCCTTTGAGTGCATTATCTAGGAATGAACCTCTGTGAGTATCCCACACAAACGAATGCTCCACATGCGGGTTTCACATGCCACCAACTCCACATTCTCAGGCAACTTCAGCGCCACAGCCGTTTTCAGATAGCCCTCAATGCAAACGCTCTAGACGCAAATATTGGTGTGAGAGCTAATACAATCAAGGAAACACTGCATGTTGGTGAAGGGCATATTGAAGAAGGATCAGCCGAGTGGTTCTTGTGGGAGAACAACTCCATTTGGCTCACTAACTTCACACACCATCAGGCTTCCAAGCAGCTCTCAAGGAAACTCAGTTTTCACACTCTATGCTTAGTGCCCTTTGAGTGCATTATCTAGGAATGAACCTGGTAGAGCATCCACACAAACGATTGCTCCACATGCGGGTTTCACATGCCACCAACTCCACATTCTCAGGAAACTTCAGCGCCACAGCCGTTTTCAGATAGCCCTCAATGCAAAGGCTCTAGACGCAAATATTGGTGTGAGAGCTAATTCAATCAAGGAAACACTGCATGTTGGTGAAGGGCATATTGAAGAAGGATCAGCCGAGTGGTTTCTTGTGGGAGAACAACTCCATTTGGCTCACTAACTTCACACACCATCAGGCTTCCAAGCAGCTCTCAAGGAAACTCAGTTTTCACACTCTATGCTTAGTGCCCTTTGAGTGCCTAGGACTGAAATAAAGCTTGGTGAGCATCCCACACAAACGAATGCTCCCACATGCGGTTTTCACATGCCACCAACTCCACATTCTCAGGCAACTTCAGCGCCACAGCCCTTTTCAGATAGCCCTCAATGCAAAGGCTCTAGACGCAAATATTGGTGTGAGAGCTAATTCAATCAAGGAAACACTGCATGTTGGTGAAGGGTATATTGAAGAAGAATGAGGGGAGTGGTTCTTGTGGGAGAACAACTCCATTTGGCTCACTAACTTCACACACCATCAGGCTTCCAAGCAGCTCTCAAGGAAACTCAGTTTTCACACTCTATGCTTAGTGCCCTTTGAGTGCATTATCTAGGAATGAACCTGGTAGAGCATCCCACACAAACGAATGCTCCACATGCGGGTTTCACATGCCACCAACTCCACATTCACAGGCAACTTCAGCGCCACAGCCGTTTTCAGATAGCCCTCAATGCAAGGGCTCTATACGCAAATATTGGTGTGAGAGCTAATTCAATCAAGGAAACACTGCATGTTGGTGAAGGGCATATTTGAAGAAGGATCAGAGGAGTGGTTCTTGTGGGAGAACAACTCCATTTGGCTCACTAACTTCCCACACCATCAGGCTTCAAGCAGCTCTCCAGGAAACTCAGTTTTCACACTCTATGCTTAGTGCCCTTTAAGTGCATTATCTAGGAATGAACCTGGTAGAGCATCCCACACAAACGAATGCTCCACATGCGCGTTTCACATGCCACCAACTCCACATTATCAGGCAACTTCAGCGCCACAGCCGTTTTCAGATAGCCCTCAATGCAAAGGCTCTAGACGCAAATATTGGTGTGAGAACTAATTCAATCAAGGAAACACTGCATGTTGGTGAAGGGCATATTGAAGAAGGATCAGCCGAGTGGTTGTTGTGGGAGAACAACTCCATTTGGCTCACTAACTTCACACATCATCAGGCTTCCAAGCAGCTCTCAAGGAAACTCAGTTTTCACACTCTATGTTTAGTGCCCTTTGAGTGCATTATCTAGGAATGAACCTCTGTGAGTATCCCACACAAACGAATGCTCCACATGCGGGTTTCACATGCCACCAACTCCACATTCTCAGGCAACTTCAGCGCCACAGCCGTTTTCAGATAGCCCTCAATGCAAACGCTCTAGACGCAAATATTGGTGTGAGAGCTAATACAATCAAGGAAACACTGCATGTTGGTGAAGGGCATATTGAAGAAGGATCAGCCGAGTGGTTCTTGTGGGAGAACAACTCCATTTGGCTCACTAACTTCACACACCATCAGGCTTCCAAGCAGCTCTCAAGGAAACTCAGTTTTCACACTCTATGCTTAGTGCCCTTTGAGTGCATTATCTAGGAATGAACCTGGTAGAGCATCCCACACAAACGATTGCTCCACATGCGGGTTTCACATGCCACCAACTCCACATTCTCAGGCAACTTCAGCGCCACAGCCGTTTTCAGATAGCCCTCAATGCAAAGGCTCTAGAAGCAAATATTGGTGTGAGAGCTAATTCAATCAAGGAAACACTGCATGTTGGTGAAGGGTATATTGAAGAAGGATCAGCCGAGTGGTTCTTGTGGGAGAACAACTCCATTTGGCTCACTAACTTCACACACCATCAGGCTTCCAAGCAGCTCTCAAAGAAACTCAGTTTTCACACTCTATGCTTAGTGCTCTTTGAGTCCATTATCTAGGAATGAACCTGTTAGAGCATCCCACACAAACGAATGCTCCACATGCGGGTTTCACATGCCACCAACTCCACATTCTCAGGCAACTTCAGCGCCACAGCCGTTTTCAGATAGCCCTCAATGCAAAGGCTCTAGACGCAAATATTGGTGTGAGAGCTAATTCAATCAAGGAAACACTGCATGTTGGTGAAGGGGCATATTGAAGAAGGATCAGCCGAGTGGTTCTTGTGGGAGAACAACTCCATTTGGCTCACTAACTTCACACACCATCAGGCTTCCAAGCAGCTCTCAAGGAAACTCAGATTCACACTCTATGCTTAGTGCCCTTTGAGTGCATTATCTAGGAATGAACCTCTGTGAGTATCCCACACAAACGAATGCTCCACATGCGGGTTTCACATGCCACCAACTCCACATTCTCAGGCAACTTCAGCGCCACAGCCGTTTTCAGATAGCCCTCAATGCAAAGGCTCTAGACGCAAATATTGGTGTGAGAGCTAATTCAATCAAGGAAACACTGCATGTTGGTGAAGGGCATATTGAAGAAGGATCAGCCGAGTGGTTCTTGTGGGAGAACAACTCCATTTGGCTCACTAACTTCACACACCATCAGGCTTCCAAGCAGCTCTCAAGGAAACTCAGTTTTCACACTCTATGCTTAGTGCCCTTTGAGTGCATTATCTAGGAATGAACCTGGTAGAGCATCCCACACAAACGAATGCTCCACATGCGGGTTTCACATGCCACCAACTCCACATTCTCAGGCAACTTCAGCGCCACAGCCGTTTTCAGATAGCCCTCAATGCAAAGGCTCTAGACGCAAATATTGGTGTGAGAACTAATTCAATCAAGGAAACACTGCATGTTGGTGAAGGGCATATTGAAGAAGGATCAGCCGAGTGGTTCTTGTGGGAGAACAACTCCATTTGGCTCACTAACTTCACACACCATCAGGCTTCCAAGCAGCTCTCAAGGAAACTCAGTTTTCACACTCTATGCTTAGTGCCCTTTGAGTGCCTAGGACTGAAATAAAGCATGGTGAGCATCCCACACAAACGAATGCTCCACATGCGGGTTTCACATGCCACCAACTCCACATTCACAGGCAACTTCAGCGCCACAGCCGTTTTCAGATAACCCTCAATGCAAAGGCTCTAGACGCAAATATTGGTGTGAGAGCTAATTCAATCAAGGAAACACTGCATGTTGGTGAAGGGCATATTGAAGAAGGATCAGCCGAGTGGTTCTTGTGGGAGAACAACTCCATTTGGCTCACTAACTTCACACACCATCAGGCTTCCAAGCAGCTCTCAAGGAAACTCAGTTTTCACACTCTATGCTTAGTGCCCTTTGAGTGCATTATCTAGGAATGAACCTGGTAGAGCATCCGACACAAACGAATGCTCCACATGCGGGTTTCACATGCCACCAACTCCACATTATCAGGCAACTTCAGCGCCACAGCCATTTTCAGATAGCCCTCAATGCAAAGGCTCTAGACGCAAATATTGGTGTGAGAGCTAATTCAATCAAGGAAACACTGCATGTTGGTGAAGGGCATATTGAAGAAGGATCAGCCGAGTGGTTCTTGTGGGAGAACAACTCCAGTTGGCTCACTAACTTCACACACCATCAGGCTTCCAAGCAGCTCTCAAGGAAACTCAGTTTTCACACTCTATGCTTGGTGCCCTTTGAGTGCATTATCTAGGAATGAACCTCTGTGAGTATCCCACACAAACGAATGCTCCACATGCGGGTTTCACATGCCACCAACTCCACATTCTCAGGCAACTTCAGCGCCACAGCCGTTTTCAGATAGCCCTCAATGCAAAGGCTCTAGACGCAAATATTGGTGTGAGAGCTAATTCAATCGAGGAAACACTGCATGTTGGTGAAGGGCATATTGAAGAAGGATCAGCTGAGTGGTTCTTGTGGGAGAACAACTCCATTTGGCTCACTAACTTCACACACCATCAGGCTTCCAAGCAGCTCTCAAGGAAACTCAGTTTTCACACTCTATGCTTAGTGCCCTTTGAGTGCATTATCTAGGAATGAACCTCTGTGAGTATCCCACACAAACGAATGCTCCACATGCGGGTTTCACATGCCACCAACTCCACATTCTCAGGGCAACTTCAGCGCCACAGCCGTTTTCAGATAGCCCTCAATGCAAAGGCTCTAGATGCAAATATTGGTGTGAGAGCTAATTCAATCAAGGAAACACTGCATGTTGGTGAAGGGCATATTGAAGAAGGATCAGCCGAGTGGTTCTTGTGGGAGAACAACTCCATTTGGCTCACTAACTTCACACACCATCAGGCTTCCAAGCAGCTCTCAAGGAAACTCAGTTTTCACACTCTATGCTTAATGCCCTTTGAGTGCCTAGGACTGAAATAAAGCTTGGTGAGCATCCCACACAAACGAATGCTCCACATGCGGGTTTCACATGCCACCAACTCCACATTCTCAGGCAACTTCAGCGCCACAGCCCTTTTCAGATAGCCCTCAATGCAAAGGCTCTAGACGCAAATATTGGTGTGAGAGCTAATTCAATCAAGGAAACACTGCATGTTGGTGAAGGGCATATTGAAGAAGGATCAGCCGAGTGGTTCTTGTGGGAGAACAACTCCATTTGTCTCACTAACTTCACACACCATCAGGCTTCCAAGCAGCTCTCCAGGAAACTCAGTTTTCACACTCTATGCTTAGTGCCCTTTGAGTGCATTATCTAGGAATGAACCTGGTAGAGCATCCCACACAAACGAATGCTCCACATGCGGGTTTCACATGCCACCAACTCCACATTCTCAGGCAACTTCAGCGCCACAGCCGTTTTCAGATAGCCCTCAATGCAAAGGCTCTAGACGCAAATATTGGTGTGAGAACTATTTCAATCAAGGAAACACTGCATGTTGGTGAAGGGCATATTGAAGAAGGATCAGCCTAGTGGTTCTTGTGGGAGAACAACTCCATTTGGCTCACTAACTTCACACACCATCAGGCTTCCAAGCAGCTCTCAAGGAAACTCAGTTTTCACACTCTATGCTTAGTGCCCTTTGAGTGCATTATCTAGGAATGAACCTGGTAGAGCATCCCACACAAATGAATGCTCTACATGCGGGTTTCACATGCCACCAACTCCACATTCACAGGCAACTTCAGCGCCACAGCCGTTTTCAGATAGCCCTCAATGCAAAGGCTCTAGACGCAAATATTGGTGTGAGAGCTAATTCAATCAAGGAAACACTGCATGTTGGTGAAGGGCATATTGAAGAAGGATCAGCCGAGTGGTTCTTGTGGGAGAACAACTCCATTTGGCTCACTAACTTCACACACCATCAGGCTTCCAAGCAGCTCTCAAGGAAACTCAGTTTTCACACTCTATGCTTAGTGCCCTTTGAGTGCCTAGGACTGAAATAAAGCTTGGTGAGCATCCCACACAAACGAATGCTCCACATGCGGGTTTCACATGCCACCAACTCCACATTCTCAGGCAACTTCAGTGCCACAGCCGTTTTCAGATAGCCCTCAATGCAAAGGCTCTAGACGCAAATATTGGTGTGAGAGATAATTCAGTCAAGGAAACACTGCATGTTGGTGAAGGGCATATTGAAGAAGGATCAGCCGAGTGGTTCTTGTGGGAGAACAACTCCATTTGGCTCACTAACTTCACACACCATCAGGCTTCCAAGCAGCTCTCAAGGAAACTCAGTTTTCACACTCTATGCTTAGTGCCCTTTGAGTGCATTATCTAGGAATGAACCTGGTAGAGCATCCCACACAAACGAATGCTCCACATGCGGGTTTCACATGCCACCAACTCCACATTCTCAGGCAACTTCAGCGCCACAGCCGTTTTCAGATAGCCCTCAATGCAAAGGCTCTCGACGCAAATATTGGTGTGAGAGCTAATTCAATCAAGGAAACACTGCATGTTGGTGAAGGGCATATTGAAGAAGGATCAGCCGAGTGGTTCTTGTGGGAGAACAACTCCATTTGGCTCACTAACTTCACACACCATCAGGCTTCCAAGCAGCTCTCAAGGAAACTCAGTTTTCACACTCTATGCTTAGTGCCCTTTGAGTGCATTATCTAGGAATGAACCTGGTAGAGCATCCCACACAAACGATTGCTCCACATGCGGGTTTCACATGCCACCAACTCCACATTCTCAGGCAACTTCAGCGCCACAGCCGTTTTCAGATAGCCCTCAATGCAAAGGCTCTCGACGCAAATATTGGTGTGAGAGCTAATTCAATCAAGGAAACACTGCATGTTGGTGAAGGGCATATTGAAGAAGGATCAGCCCGAGTGGTTCTTGTGGGAGAACAACTCCATTTGGCTCACTAACTTCACACACCATCAGGCTTCCAAGCAGCTCTCAAGGAAACTCAGTTTTCACACTCTATGCTTAGTGCCCTTTGAGTGCCTTGGACTGAAATAAAGCTGGGTGAGCATCCCACACAAACGAATGCTCCACATGCGGGTTTCACATGCCACCAACTCCACATTCTCAGGCAACTTCAGCGCCACAGCCGTTTTCAGATAGCCCTCAATGCAAAGGCTCTAGACGCAAATATTGGTGTGAGAGCTAATTCAATCAAGGAAACACTGCATGTTGGTGAAGGGCATATTGAAGAAGGATCAGCCGAGTGGTTCTTGTGGGAGAACAACTCCATTTGGCTCACTAACTTCACACACCATCAGGCTTCCAAGCAGCTCTCAAGGAAACTCAGTTTTCACACTCTATGCTTAGTGCCCTTTGAGTGCATTATCTAGGAATGAACCTGGTAGAGCATCCCACACAAACGAATGCTCCACATGCGGGTTTCACATGCCACCAACTCCACATTCTCAGGCAACTTCAGCGCCACAGCCGTTTTCAGATAGCCCTCAATGCAAAGGCTCTAGACGCAAATATTGGTGTGAGAGCTAATTCAATCAAGGAAACACTGCATGTTGGTGAAGGGCATATTGAAGAAGGATCAGCCGAGTGGTTCTTGTGGGAGAACAACTCCATTTGGCTCACTAACTTCACACACCATCAGGCTTCCAAGCAGCTCTCAAGGAAACTCAGTTTTCACACTCTAAGCTTAGTGCCCTTTGAGTGCCTTGGACTGAAATAAAGCTGGGTGAGCATCCCACACAAACGAATGCTCCACATGCGGGTTTCACATGCCACCAACTCCACATTCTCAGGCAACTTCAGCGCCACAGCCGTTTTCAGATAGCCCTCAATGCAAAGGCTCTAGACGCAAATATTGGTGTGAGAGCTAATTCAATCAAGGAAACACTGCATGTTGGTGAAGGGGCATATTGAAGAAGGATCAGCCGAGTGGTTCTTGTGGGAGAACAACTCCATTTGGCTCACTAACTTCACACACCATCAGGCTTCCAAGCAGCTCTCCAGGAAACTCAGTTTTCACACTCTATGCTTAGTGCCCTTTGAGTGCATTATCTAGGAATGAACCTGGTAGAGCATCCCACACAAACGAATGCTCCACATGCGGGTTTCACATGCCACCAACTCCACATTCTCAGGCAACTTCAGCGCCACAGCCGTTTTCAGATAGCCCTCAATGCAAAGGCTCTAGACGCAAATATTGGTGTGAGAACTATTTCAATCAAGGAAACACTGCATGTTGGTGAAGGGCATATTGAAGAAGGATCAGAGGAGTGGTTCTTGTGGGAGAACAACTCCATTTGGCTCACTAACTTCACACACCATCAGGCTTCCAAGCAGCTCTCAAGGAAACTCAGTTTTCACACTCTATGCTTAGTGCCCTTTGAGTGCATTATCTAGGAATGAACCTGGTAGAGCATCCCACACAAACGAATGCTCCACATGCGGGTTTCACATGCCACCAACTCCACATTCTCAGGCAACTTCAGCGCCACAGCCGTTTTCAGATAGCCCTCAATGCAAAGGCTCTAGACGCAAATATGGTGTGAGAGCTAATTCAATCAAGGAAACACTGCTGCATGTTGGTGAAGGGCATATTGAAGAAGGAACAGCCGAGTGGTTCTTGTGGGAGAACAACTCCATTTGGCTCACTAACTTCACACACCCATCAGGCTTCCAAGCAGCTCTCAAGGAAACTCAGTTTTCACACTCTATGCTTAGTGCCCTTTGAGTGCCTAGGACTGAAATAAAGCTTGGTGAGCATCCCACACAAACGAATGCTCCACATGCGGGTTTCACATGCCACCAACTCCACATTCTCAGGCAACTTCAGTGCCACAGCCGTTTTCAGATAGCCCTCAATGCAAAGGCTCTAGACGCAAATATTGGTGTGAGAGCTAATTCAATCAAGGAAACACTGCATGTTGGTGAAGGGCATATTGAAGAAGGATCAGCCGAGTGGTTCTTGTGGGAGAACAACTCCATTTGGCTCACTAACTTCACACACCATCAGGCTTCCAAGCAGCTCTCAAGGAAACTCAGTTTTCACACTCTATGCTTAGTGCCCTTTGAGTGCATTATCTAGGAATGAACCTGGTAGAGCATCCCACACAAACGAATGCTCCACATGCGGGTTTCACATGCCACCAACTCCACATTCTCAGGCAACTTCAGCGCCACAGCCGTTTTCAGATAGCCCTCAATTCAAAGGCTCTCGACGCAAATATTGGTGTGAGAGCTAATTCAATCAAGGAAACACTGCATGTTGGTGAAGGGCATATTGAAGAAGGATCAGCCGAGTGGTTCTTGTGGGAGAACAACTCCATTTGGCTCACTAACTTCACACACCATCAGGCTTCCAAGCAGCTCTCAAGGAAACTCAGTTTTCACACTCTATGCTTAGTGCCCTTTGAGTGCCTAGGACTGAAATGAATCTTGGTGAGTATCCCACACAAACGAATGCTCCACATGCGGGTTTCACATGCCACCAACTCCACATTCTCAGGCAACTTCAGCGCCACAGCCGTTTTCAGATAGCCCTCAATGGAAAGGCTCTAGACGCAAATATTGGTGTGAGAGCCAATTCAATCAAGGAAACACTGCATGTTGGTGAAGGGCATATTGAAGAAGGATCAGCCGAGTGGTTCTTGTGGGAGAACAACTCCATTTGGCTCACTAACTTCACACACCATCAGGCTTCCAAGCATCTCTCAAGCAAACTCAGTTTTCACACTCTATGCTTAGTGCACTTTGAGTGCATTATCTAGTAATGAAACTGGTAGAGCATCCTACACAAACGAATGCTCCACATGCGGGTTTCACATGCCACCAACTCCACATTCTCAGGCAACTTCAGCGCCACAGCCGTTTTCAGATAGCCCTCAATGCAAAGGATCTAGACGCAGATATTGGTGTGAGAGCTAATTCAATCAAGGAAACACTGCATGTTGGTGAAGGGCATATTGAAGAAGGATCAGCCGAGTGGTTCTTGTGGGAGAACAACTCCATTTGGCTCACTAACTTCACACACCATCAGGCTTCCAAGCAGCTCTCAAGGAAACTCAGTTTTCACACTCTATGCTTAGTGCCCTTTGAGTGCCTAGGACTGAAATGAAGCTTGGTGAGCATCCCACACAAACGAATGCTCCACATGCGGGTTTCACATGCCACCAACTCCACATTCTCAGGCAACTTCAGCGCCACAGCCGTTTTCAGATAGCCCTCAATGGAAAGGCTCTAGACGCAAATATTGGTGTGAGAGCCAATTCAATCAAGGAAACACTGCATGTTGGTGAAGGGCATATTGAAGAAGGATCAGCCGAGTGGTTCTTGTGGGAGAACAACTCCATTTGGCTCACTAACTTCACACACCATCAGGCTTCCAAGCATCTCTCAAGCAAACTCAGTTTTCACACTCTATGCTTAGTGCCCTTTGAGTGCACTATCTAGTAATGAAACTGGTAGAGCATCCTACACAAACGAATGCTCCACATGCGGGTTTCACATGCCACCAACTCCATATTCTCAGGCAACTTCAGCGCCACAGCCGTTTTCAGATAGCCCTCAATGCAAAGGATCTAGACGCAGATATTGGTGTGAGAGCTAATTCAATCAAGGAAACACTGCATGTTGGTGAAGGGCATATTGAAGAAGGATCAGCCGAGTGGTTCTTGTGGGAGAACAACTCCATTTGGCTCACTAACTTCACACACCATCAGGCTTCCAAGCAGCTCTCAAGGAAACTCAGTTTTCACACTCTATGCTTAGTGCCCTTTGAGTGCCTAGGACTGAAATAAAGCATGGTGAGCATCA
>NW_026700958.1:0-29223 GCF_030435755.1 Ochotona princeps
TGGCTATCTGAAAACGGCTGTGGCGCTGAAGTTGCCTGTGAATGTGGAGTTGGTGGCATGTGAAACCCGCATGTGGAGCATTCGTTTGTGTGGGATGCTGACCAAGCTTCATTTCAGTCCTAGGCACACAAAGAGCACTAAGCATAGAGTGTGAAAACTGAGTTTCCTTGAGAGCTGCTTGGAAGCCTGATGGTGTGTGAAGTTAGTAGCCAAATGGAGTTGTTCTCCCACAAGAACCACTCGGCTGATCCTTCTTCAATATGCCCTTCACCAACATGCAGTGTTTCCTTGATTGAATTAGCTCTCACACCAATATTTGCGTCTAGAGCCTTTGCATTGAGGGCTATCTGAAAACGGCTGTGGCGCTGAAGTTGCCTGTGAATGTGGAGTTGGTGGCATGTGAAACCCGCATGTGGAGCATTCGTTTGTGTGGGATGCTCTACCAGGTTCATTTGAGTCCTAGCCATACAAAGGGCACTAAGCATAGAGTGTGAAAACTGAGTTTCCTTGAGAGCTGCTTGGAAGCCTGATGGTGTGTGAAGTTAGTGAGCCAAATGGAGTTGTTCTCCCACAAGAACCACTCGGCTGATCCTTCTTCAATATGCCCTTCACCAACATGCAGTGTTTCCTTGACTGAATTAGTTCTCACACCAATATTTGCGTCTAGAGCCTTTGCATTGAGGGCTATCTGAAAACGGCTGTGGCGCTGAAGTTGCCTGTGAATGTGGAGTTGGTGGCATGTGAAACCCGCATGTGGAGCATTCGTTTGTGTGGGATGCTCTACCAGGTTCATTCCTAGATAATGCACTCAAAGGGCACTAAGCATAGAGTGTGAAAACTGAGTTTCCTTGAGAGCTGCTTGGAAGCCTGATGGTGTGTGAAGTTAGTGAGCCAAATGGAGTTGTTCTCCCACAAGAACCACTCGGCTGATCCTTCTTCAATATGCCCTTCACCAACATGCAGTGTTTCCTTGACTGAATTAGCTCTCACACCAATATTTGCGTCTAGAGCCTTTGCATTGAGGGCTATCTGAAAACGGCTGTGGCGCTGAAGTTGCCTGTGAATGTGGAGTTGGTGGCATGTGAAACCCGCATGTGGAGCATTCGTTTGTGTGGGATGCTCTACCAGGTTCATTCCTAGATAATGCACTCAAAGGGCACTAAGCATAGAGTGTGAAAACTGAGTTTCCTTGAGAGCTGCTTGGAAGCCTGATGGTGTGTGAAGTTACTGAGCCAAATGGAGTTGTTCTCCCACAAGAACCACTCGGCTGATCCTTCTTCAATATGCCCTTCACCAACATGCAGTGTTTCCTTGATTGAATTAGCTCTCACACCAATATTTGCGTCTAGAGCCTTTGCATTGAGGGCTATCTGAAAACGGCTGTGGCGCTGAAGTTGCCTGGGAATGTGGAGTTGGTGGCATGTGAAACCCGCATGTGGAGCATTCGTTTGTGTGGGATGCTCTACCAGGTTCATTCCTAGATAATGCACTCAAAGGGCACTAAGCATAGAGTGTGAAAACTGAGTTTCCTTGAGAGCTGCTTGGAAGCCTGATGGTGTGTGAAGTTAGTGAGCCAAATGGAGTTGTTCTCCCACAAGAACCACTCGGCTGATCCTTTTTCAATATGCCCTTCACCAACATGCAGTGTTTCCTTGATTGAATTAGCTCTCACACCAATATTTGCGTCTAGAGCCTTTGCATTGAGGGCTATCTGAAAACGGCTGTGGCGCTGAAGTTGCCTGTGAATGTGGAGTTGGTGGCATGTGAAACCCGCATGTGGAGCATTCGTTTGTGTGGGATGCTCTACCAAGTTCATTTCAGTCCTAGCCATACAAAGGGCACTAAGCATAGAGTGTGAAAACTGAGTTTCCTTGAGAGCTGCTTGGAAGCCTGATGGTGTGTGAAGTTAGTGAGCCAAATGGAGTTGTTCTCCCACAAGAACCACTCGGCTGATCCTTCTTCAATATGCCCTTCACCAACATGCAGTGTTTCCTTGATTGAATTAGCTCTCACACCAATATTTGCGTCTAAAGCCTTTGCATTGAGGGCTATCTGAAAACGGCTGTGGCGCTGAAGTTGCCTGTGAATGTGGAGTTGGTGGCATGTGAAACCCGCATGTGGAGCATTCGTTTGTGTGGGATGCTCTACCAGGTTCATTTCAGTCCTAGCCATACAAAGGGCACTAAGCATAGAGTGTGAAAACTGAGTTTCCTTGAGAGCTGCTTGGAAGCCTGATGGTGTGTGAAGTTAGTGAGCCAAATGGAGTTGTTCTCCCACAAGAACCACTCGGCTGATCCTTCTTCAATATGCCCTTCAACAACATGCAGTGTTTCCTTGACTGAATTAGTTCTCACACCAATATTTGCGTCTAGAGCCTTTGCATTGAGGGCTATCTGAAAACGGCTGTGGCGCTGAAGTTGCCTGTGAATGTGGAGTTGGTGGCATGCGAAACCCGCATGTGGAGCATTCGTTTGTGTGGGATGCTGACCAAGCTTCATTTCAGTCCTAGGCACACAAAGAGCTCTAAGCATAGAGTGTGAAAACTGAGTTTCCTTGAGAGCTGCTTGGAAGCCTGATGGTGTGTGACGTTAGTGAACCAAATGGAGTTGTTCTCCCACAAGAACCACTCGGCTGATCCTTCTTCAATATGCCCTTCACCAACATGCAGTGTTTCCTTGATTGAATTAGCTCTCACACCAATATTTGCGTCTAGAGCCTTTGCATTGAGGGCTATCTGAAAACGGGTGTGGCGCTGAAGTTGCCTGTGAATGTGGAGTTGGTGGCATGTGAAACCCGCATGTGGAGCATTCGTTTGTGTGGGATGCTCTACCAGGTTCATTTCAGTCCTAGCCATACAAAGGGCACTAAGCATAGAGTGTGAAAACTGAGTTTCCTTGAGAGCTGCTTGGAAGCCTGATGGTGTGTGAAGTTAGTGAGCCAAATGGAGTTGTTCTCCCACAAGAACCACTCGGCTGATCCTTCTTCAATATGCCCTTCACCAACATGCAGTGTTTCCTTGATTGAATTAGCTCTCACACCAATATTTGCGTCTAGAGCCTTTGCATTGAGGGCTATCTGAAAACGGCTGTGGCGCTGAAGTTGCCTGTGAATGTGGAGTTGGTGGCATGTGAAACCCGCATGTGGAGCATTCGTTTGTGTGGGATGCTCTACCAGGTTCATTCCTAGATAATGCACTCAAAGGGCACTAAGCATAGAGTGTGAAAACTGAGTTTCCTTGAGAGCTGCTTGGAAGCCTGATGGTGTGTGAAGTTAGTGAGCCAAATGGAGTTGTTCTCCCACAAGAACCACTCGGCTGATCCTTCTTCAATATGCCCTTCACCAACATGCAGTGTTTCCTTGATTGAATTAGCTCTCACACCAATATTTGCGTCTAGAGCCTTTGCATTGAGGGCTATCTGAAAACGGCTGTGGCGCTGAAGTTGCCTGTGAATGTGGAGTTGGTGGCATGTGAAACCCGCATGTGGAGCATTCGTTTGTGTGGGATGCTCTACCAGGTTCATTCCTAGATAATGCACTCAAAGGGCACTAAGCATAGAGTGTGAAAACTGAGTTTCCTTGAGAGCTGCTTGGAAGCCTGATGGTGTGTGAAGTTAGTGAGCCAAATGGAGTTGTTCTCCCACAAGAACCACTCGGCTAATCCTTCTTCAATATGCCCTTCACCAACATGCAGTGTTTCCTTGATTGAATTAGCTCTCACACCAATATTTGCGTCTAGAGCCTTTGCATTGAGGGCTATCTGAAAACGGGTGTGGCGCTGAAGTTGCCTGTGAATGTGGAGTTGGTGGCATGTGAAACCCGCATGTGGAGCATTCGTTTGTGTGGGATGCTCTACCAGGTTCATTTCAGTACTAGCCATACAAAGGGCACTAAGCATAGAGTGTGAAAACTGAGTTTCCTTGAGAGCTGCTTGGAAGCCTGATGGTGTGTGAAGTTAGTGAGCCAAATGGAGTTGTTCTCCCACAAGAACCACTCGGCTGATCCTTCTTCAATATGCCCTTCACCAACATGCAGTGTTTCCTTGATTGAATTAGCTCTCACACCAATATTTGCGTCTAGAGCCTTTGCATTGAGGGCTATCTGAAAACGGCTGTGGCGCTGAAGTTGCCTGTGAATGTGGAGTTGGTGGCATGTGAAACCCGCATGTGGAGCATTCGTTTGTGTGGGATGCTGACCAAGCTTCATTTCAGTCCTAGGCACACAAAGAGCACTAAGCATAGAGTGTGAAAACTGAGTTTCCTTGAGAGCTGCTTGGAAGCCTGATGGTGTGTGAAGTTAGTGAGCCAAATGGAGTTGTTCTCCCACAAGAACCACTCGGCTGATCCTTCTTCAATATGCCCTTCACCAACATGCAGTGTTTCCTTGATTGAATTAGCTCTCACACCAATATTTGCGTCTAGAGCCTTTGCATTGAGGGCTATCTGAAAACGGCTGTGGTGCTGAAGTTGCCTGTGAATGTGGAGTTGGTGGCATGTGAAACCCGCATGTGGAGCATTCGTTTGTGTGGGATGCTCACCAAGCTTCATTTCAGTCCTAGGCACACAAAGAGCACTAAGGATAGAGTGTGAAAACTGAGTTTCCTGGAGAGGTGCTTGGAAGCCTGATGGTGTGTGAAGTGAGTGAGCCAAATGGAGTTGTTCTCCCACAAGAACCACTCGGCTGATCCTTCTTCAATATGCCCTTCACCAACATGCAGTGTTCCCTTGATTGAATTAGCTCTCACACCAATATTTGCGTCTAGAGCCTTTGCATTGAGGGCTATCTGAAAACGGGTGTGGCGCTGAAGTTGCCTGTGAATGTGGAGTTGGTGGCATGTGAAACCCGCATGTGGAGCATTCGTTTGTGTGGGATGCTCTACCAGGTTCATTTCAGTCCTAGCCATACAAAGGGCACTAAGCATAGAGTGTGAAAACTGAGTTTCCTTGAGAGCTGCTTGGAAGCCTGATGGTGTGTGAAGTTAGTGAGCCAAATGGAGTTGTTCTCCCACAAGAACCACTCGGCTGATCCTTCTTCAATATGCCCTTCACCAACATGCAGTGTTTCCTTGATTGAATTAGCTCTCACACCAATATTTGCGTCTAGAGCCTTTGCATTGAGGGCTATCTGAAAACGGCTGTGGCGCTGAAGTTGCCTGTGAATGTGGAGTTGGTGGCATGTGAAACCCGCATGTGGAGCATTCGTTTGTGTGGGATGCTCTACCAGGTTCATTCCTAGATAATGCACTCAAAGGGCACTAAGCATAGAGTGTGAAAACTGAGTTTCCTTGAGAGCTGCTTGGAAGCCTGATGGTGTGTGAAGTTAGTGAGCCAAATGGAGTTGTTCTCCCACAAGAACCACTCGGCTGATCCTTCTTCAATATGCCCTTCACCAGCATGCAGTGTTTCCTTGATTGAATTAGCTCTCACACCAATATTTGCGTCTAGAGCCTTTGCATTGAGGGCTATCTGAAAACGGCTGTGGCGCTGAAGTTGCCTGTGAATGTGGAGTTGGTGGCATGTGAAACCCGCATGTGGAGCATTCGTTTGTGTGGGATGCTCTACCAGGTTCATTCCTAGATAATGCACTCAAAGGGCACTAAGCATAGAGTGTGAAAACTGAGTTTCCTTGAGAGCTGCTTGGAAGCCTGATGGTGTGTGAAGTTAGTGAGCCAAATGGAGTTGTTCTCCCACAAGAACCACTCGGCTGATCCTTCTTCAATATGCCCTTCACCAACATGCAGTGTTTCCTTGATTGAATTAGCTCTCACACCAATATTTGCGTCTAGAGCCTTTGCATTGAGGGCTATCTGAAAACGGCTGTGGCGCTGAAGTTGCCTGTGAATGTGGAGTTGGTGGCATGTGAAACCCGCATGTGGAGCATTCGTTTGTGTGGGATGCTCTACCAGGTTCATTCCTAGATAATGCACTCAAAGGGCACTAAGCATAGAGTGTGAAAACTGAGTTTCCTTGAGAGCTGCTTGGAAGCCTGATGGTGTGTGAAGTTAGTGAGCCAAATGGAGTTGTTCTCCCACAAGAACCACTCGGCTAATCCTTCTTCAATATGCCCTTCACCAACATGCAGTGTTTCCTTGATTGAATTAGCTCTCACACCAATATTTGCGTCTAGAGCCTTTGCATTGAGGGCTATCTGAAAACGGCTGTGGCGCTGAAGTTGCCTGTGAATGTGGAGTTGGTGGCATGTGAAACCCGAATGTGGAGCATTCGTTTGTGTGGGATGCTCTACCAGGTTCATTTCAGTACTAGCCATACAAAGGGCACTAAGCATAGAGTGTGAAAACTGAGTTTCCTTGAGAGCTGCTTGGAAGCCTGATGGTGTGTGAAGTTAGTGAGCCAAATGGAGTTGTTCTCCCACAAGAACCACTCGGCTGATCCTTCTTCAATATGCCCTTCACCAACATGCAGTGTTTCCTTGATTGAATTAGCTCTCACACCAATATTTGCGTCTAGAGCCTTTGCATTGAGGGCTATCTGAAAACGGCTGTGGCGCTGAAGTTGCCTGTGAATGTGGAGTTGGTGGCATGTGAAACCCGCATGTGGAGCATTCGTTTGTGTGGGATGCTGACCAAGCTTCATTTCAGTCCTAGGCACACAAAGAGCACTAAGCATAGAGTGTGAAAACTGAGTTTCCTTGAGAGCTGCTTGGAAGCCTGATGGTGTGTGAAGTTAGTGAGCCAAATGGAGTTGTTCTCCCACAAGAACCACTCGGCTGATCCTTCTTCAATATGCCCTTCACCAACATGCAGTGTTTCCTTGATTGAATTAGCTCTCACACCAATATTTGCGTCTAGAGCCTTTGCATTGAGGGCTATCTGAAAACGGCTGTGGTGCTGAAGTTGCCTGTGAATGTGGAGTTGGTGGCATGTGAAACCCGCATGTGGAGCATTCGTTTGTGTGGGATGCTCACCAAGCTTCATTTCAGTCCTAGGCACACAAAGAGCACTAAGGATAGAGTGTGAAAACTGAGTTTCCTGGAGAGGTGCTTGGAAGCCTGATGGTGTGTGAAGTGAGTGAGCCAAATGGAGTTGTTCTCCCACAAGAACCACTCGGCTGATCCTTCTTCAATATGCCCTTCACCAACATGCAGTGTTCCCTTGATTGAATTAGCTCTCACACCAATATTTGCGTCTAGAGCCTTTGCATTGAGGGCTATCTGAAAACGGCTGTGGCGCTGAAGTTGCCTGTGAATGTGGAGTTGGTGGCATGTGAAACCCGAATGTGGAGCATTCGTTTGTGTGGGATGCTCTACCAGGTTCATTTCAGTCCTAGCCATACAAAGGGCACTAAGCATAGAGTGTGAAAACTGAGTTTCCTTGAGAGCTGCTTGGAAGCCTGATGGTGTGTGAAGTTAGTGAGCCAAATGGAGTTGTTCTCCCACAAGAACCACTCGGCTGATCCTTCTTCAATATGCCCTTCAACAACATGCAGTGTTTCCTTGACTGAATTAGTTCTCACACCAATATTTGCGTCTAGAGCCTTTGCATTGAGGGCTATCTGAAAACGGCTGTGGCGCTGAAGTTGCCTGTGAATGTGGAGTTGGTGGCATGTGAAACCCGCATGTGGAGCATTCGTTTGTGTGGGATGCTGACCAAGCTTCATTTCAGTCCTAGGCACACAAAGGGCACTAAGCATAGAGTGTGGAAACTGAGTTTCCTTGAGAGCTGCTTGGAAGCCTGATGGTGTGTGAAGTTAGTGAGCCAAATGGAGTTGTTCTCCCACAAGAACCACTCGGCTGATCCTTCTTCAATATGCCCTTCACCAACATGCAGTGTTTCCTTGATTGAATTAGCTCTCACACCAATATTTGCGTCTAGAGCCTTTGCATTGAGGGCTATCTGAAAACGGCTGTGGCGCTGAAGTTGCCTGTGAATGTGGAGTTGGTGGCATGTGAAACCCGCATGTGGAGCATTCGTTTGTGTGGGATGCTCTACCAGGTTCATTTGAGTCCAAGCCATACAAATGGCACTAAGCATAGAGTGTGAAAACTGAGTTTCCTTGAGAGCTGCTTGGAAGCCTGATGGTGTGTGAAGTTAGTGAGCCAAATGGAGTTGTTCTCCCACAAGAACCACTCGGCTGATCCTTCTTCAATATGCCCTTCACCAACATGCAGTGTTTCCTTGATTGAATTAGCTCTCACACCAATATTTGCGTCTAGAGCCTTTGCATTGAGGGCTATCTGAAAACGGCTGTGGCGCTGAAGTTGCCTGTGAATGTGGAGTTGGTGGCATGTGAAACCCGCATGTGGAGCATTCGTTTGTGTGGGATGCTCTACCAGGTTCATTTCAGTCCTAGCCATACAAAGGGCACTAAGCATAGAGTGTGAAAACTGAGTTTCCTCGAGAGCTGCTTGGAAGCCTGATGGTGTGTGAAGTTAGTGAGCCAAATGGAGTTGTTCTCCCACAAGAACCACTCGGCTGATCCTTCTTCAATATGCCCTTCAACAACATGCAGTGTTTCCTTGACTGAATTAGTTCTAACACCAATGTTTGCGTCTAGAGCCTTTGCATTGAGGGCTATCTGAAAACGGCTGTGGCGCTGAAGTTGCCTGTGAATGTGGAGTTGGTGGCATGTGAAACCCGCATGTGGAGCATTCGTTTGTGTGGAATGCTCTACCAGGTTCATTTCAGTGCTAGCCAAAGAAAGGGCACTAAGCCTAGAGTGTGAAAACTGAGTTTCCTTGAGAGCTGCTTGGAAGCCTGATGGTGTGTGAAGTTAGTGAGCCAAATGGAGTTGTTCTCCCACAAGAACCACTCTGCTGATCCTTCTTCAATATGCCCTTCACCAACATGCAGTGTTTCCTTGACTGAATTAGTTCTCACACCAATATTTGCGTCTAGAGCCTTTGCATTGAGGGCTATCTGAAAACGGCTGTGGCGCTGAAGTTGCCTGTGAATGTGGAGTTGGTGGCATGTGAAACCCGCATGTGGAGCATTCGTTTGTGTGGGATGCTGACCAAGCTTCATTTCAGTCCTAGGCACACAAAGGGCACTAAGCATAGAGTGTGAAAACTGAGTTTCCTTGAGAGCTGCTTGGAAGCCTGATGGTGTGTGAAGTTAGTGAGCCAAATGGAGTTGTTCTCCCACAAGAACCACTCGGCTGATCCTTTTTCAATATGCCCTTCACCAACATGCAGTGTTTCCTTGATTGAATTAGCTCTCACACCAATATTTGCGTCTAGAGCCTTTGCATTGAGGGCTATCTGAAAATGGCTGTGGCGCTGAAGTTGCCTGTGAATGTGGAGTTGGTGGCATGTGAAACCCGCATGTGGAGCATTCGTTTGTGTGGGATGCTCTACCAGGTTCATTTCAGTCCTAGCCATACAAAGGGCACTAAGCATAGAGTGTGAAAACTGAGTTTCCTTGAGAGCTGCTTGGAAGCCTGATGGTGTGTGAAGTTAGTGAGCCAAATGGAGTTGTTCTCCCACAAGAACCACTCGGCTGATCCTTCTTCAATATGCCCTTCACCAACATGCAGTGTTTCCTTGATTGAATTAACTCTCACACCAATATTTGCGTCTAGAGCCTTTGCATTGAGGGCTATCTGAAAACGGCTGTGGCGCTGAAGTTGCCTGTGAATGTGGAGTTGGTGGCATGTGAAACCCGCATGTGGAGCATTCGTTTGTGTGGGATGCTGACCAAGCTTCATTTCAGTCCTAGGCACACAAAGAGCACTAAGCATATAGTGTGAAAACTGAGTTTCCTTGAGAGCTGCTTGGAAGCCTGATGGTGTGTGAAGTTAGTGAGCCAAATGGAGTTGTTCTCCCACAAGAACCACTCGGCTGATCCTTCTTCAATATGCCCTTCACCAACATGCAGTGTTTCCTTGATTGAATTAGCTCTCACACCAATATTTGCGTCTAGAGCCTTTGCATTGAGGGCTATCTGAAAACGGCTGTGGCGCTGAAGTTGCCTGTGAATGTGGAGTTGGTGGCATGTGAAACCCGCATGTGGAGCATTCGTTTGTGTGGGATGCTCTACCAGGTTCATTTCAGTCCTAGCCATACAAAGGGCACTAAGCATAGAGTGTGAAAACTGAGTTTCCTTGAGAGCTGCTTGGAAGCCTGATGGTGTGTGAAGTTAGTGAGCCAAATGGAGTTGTTCTCCCACAAGAACCACTCGGCTGATCCTTCTTCAATATGCCCTTCAACAACATGCAGTGTTTCCTTGACTGAATTAGTTCTCACACCAATATTTGCGTCTAGAGCCTTTGCATTGAGGGCTATCTGAAAACGGCTGTGGCGCTGAAGTTGCCTGTGAATGTGGAGTTGGTGGCATGTGAAACCTGCATGTGGAGCATTCGTTTGTGTGGGATGCTGACCAAGCTTCATTTCAGTCCTAGGCACACAAAGAGCTCTAAGCATAGAGTGTGAAAACTGAGTTTCCTTGAGAGCTGCTTGGAAGCCTGATGGTGTGTGACGTTAGTGAGCCAAATGGAGTTGTTCTCCCACAAGAACCACTCGGCTGATCCTTCTTCAATATGCCCTTCACCAACATGCAGTGTTTCCTTGATTGAATTAGCTCTCACACCAATATTTGCGTCTAGAGCCTTTGCATTGAGGGCTATCTGAAAACGGGTGTGGCGCTGAAGTTGCCCTTTGAATGTGGAGTTGGTGGCATGTGAAACCCGCATGTGGAGCATTCGTTTGTGTGGGATGCTCTACCAGGTTCATTTCAGTCCTAGCCATACAAAGGGCACTAAGCATAGAGTGTGAAAACTGAGTTTCCTTGAGAGCTGCTTGGAAGCCTGATGGTGTGTGAAGTTAGTGAGCCAAATGGAGTTGTTCTCCCACAAGAACCACTCGGCTGATCCTTCTTCAATATGCCCTTCACCAACATGCAGTGTTTCCTTGATTGAATTAGCTCTCACACCAATATTTGCGTCTAGAGCCTTTGCATTGAGGGCTATCTGAAAACGGCTGTGGCGCTGAAGTTGCCTGTGAATGTGGAGTTGGTGGCATGTGAAACCCGCATGTGGAGCATTCATTTGTGTGGGATGCTCTACCAGGTTCATTCCTAGATAATGCACTCAAAGGGCACTAAGCATAGAGTGTGAAAACTGAGTTTCCTTGAGAGCTGCTTGGAAGCCTGATGGTGTGTGAAGTTAGTGAGCCAAATGGAGTTGTTCTCCCACAAGAACCACTCGGCTGATCCTTCTTCAATATGCCCTTCACCAACATGCAGTGTTTCCTTGATTGAATTAGCTCTCACACCAATATTTGCGTCTAGAGCCTTTGCATTGAGGGCTATCTGAAAACGGCTGTGGCGCTGAAGTTGCCTGTGAATGTGGAGTTGGTGGCATGTGAAACCCGCATGTGGAGCATTCGTTTGTGTGGGATGCTCTACCAGGTTCATTCCTAGATAATGCACTCAAAGGGCACTAAGCATAGAGTGTGAAAACTGAGTTTCCTTGAGAGCTGCTTGGAAGCCTGATGGTGTGTGAAGTTAGTGAGCCAAATGGAGTTGTTCTCCCACAAGAACCACTCGGCTGATCCTTCTTCAATATGCCCTTCACCAACATGCAGTGTTTCCTTGATTGAATTAGCTCTCACACCAATATTTGCGTCTAGAGCCTTTGCATTGAGGGCTATCTGAAAACGGCTGTGGCGCTGAAGTTGCCTGTGAATGTGGAGTTGGTGGCATGTGAAACCCGCATGTGGAGCATTCGTTTGTGTGGGATGCTCTACCAGGTTCATTTCAGTCCTAGCCATACAAAGGGCACTAAGCATAGAGTGTGAAAACTGAGTTTCCTTGAGAGCTGCTTGGAAGCCTGATGGTGTGTGAAGTTAGTGAGCCAAATGGAGTTGTTCTCCCACAAGAACCACTCGGCTGATCCTTCTTCAATATGCTCTTCACCAACATGCAGTGTTTCCTTGATTGAATTAGCTCTCACACCAATATTTGCGTCTAGAGCCTTTGCATTGAGGGCTATCTGAAAACGGGTGTGGCGCTGAAGTTGCCTGTGAATGTGGAGTTGGTGGCATGTGAAACCCGCATGTGGAGCATTCGTTTGTGTGGGATGCTGACCAAGCTTCATTTCAGTCCTAGGCACACAAAGAGCACTAAGCATAGAGTGTGAAAACTGAGTTTCCTTGAGAGCTGCTTGGAAGCCTGATGGTGTGTGAAGTTAGTGAGCCAAATGGAGTTGTTCTCCCACAAGAACCACTCGGCTGATCCTTCTTCAATATGCCCTTCACCAACATGCAGTGTTTCCTTGATTGAATTAGCTCTCACACCAATATTTGCGTCTAGAGCCTTTGCATTGAGGGCTATCTGAAAACGGCTGTGGCGCTGAAGTTGCCTGTGAATGTGGAGTTGGTGGCATGTGAAACCCGCATGTGGAGCATTCGTTTGTGTGGGATGCTCTACCAGGTTCATTCCTAGATAATGCACTCAAAGGGCACTAAGCATAGAGTGTGAAAACTGAGTTTCCTTGAGAGCTGCTTGGAAGCCTGATGGTGTGTGAAGTTAGTGAGCCAAATGGAGTTGTTCTCCCACAAGAACCACTCGGCTGATCCTTCTTCAATATGCCCTTCACCAACATGCAGTGTTTCCTTGATTGAATTAGCTCTCACACCAATATTTGCGTCTAGAGCCTTTGCATTGAGGGCTATCTGAAAACGGCTGTGGCGCTGAAGTTGCCTGTGAATGTGGAGTTGGTGGCATGTGAAACCCGCATGTGGAGCATTCGTTTGTGTGGGATGCTCTACCAGGTTCATTCCTAGATAATGCACTCAAAGGGCACTAAGCATAGAGTGTGAAAACTGAGTTTCCTTGAGAGCTGCTTGGAAGCCTGATGGTGTGTGAAGTTAGTGAGCCAAATGGAGTTGTTCTCCCACAAGAACCACTCGGCTGATCCTTCTTCAATATGCCCTTCACCAACATGCAGTGTTTCCTTAATTGAATTAGCTCTCACACCAATATTTGCGTCTAGAGCCTTTGCATTGAGGGCTATCTGAAAACGGCTGTGGCGCTGAAGTTGCCTGTGAATGTGGAGTTGGTGGCATGTGAAACCCGCATGTGGAGCATTCGTTTGTGTGGGATGCTCTACCAGGTTCATTTCAGTCCTAGCCATACAAAGGGCACTAAGCATAGAGTGTGAAAACTGAGTTTCCTTGAGAGCTGCTTGGAAGCCTGATGGTGTGTGAAGTTAGTGAGCCAAATGGAGTTGTTCTCCCACAAGAACCACTCGGCTGATCCTTCTTCAATATGCTCTTCACCAACATGCAGTGTTTCCTTGATTGAATTAGCTCTCACACCAATATTTGCGTCTAGAGCCTTTGCATTGAGGGCTATCTGAAAACGGGTGTGGCGCTGAAGTTGCCTGTGAATGTGGAGTTGGTGGCATGTGAAACCCGCATGTGGAGCATTCGTTTGTGTGGGATGCTGACCAAGCTTCATTTCAGTCCTAGGCACACAAAGAGCACTAAGCATAGAGTGTGAAAACTGAGTTTCCTTGAGAGCTGCTTGGAAGCCTGATGGTGTGTGAAGTTAGTGAGCCAAATGGAGTTGTTCTCCCACAAGAACCACTCGGCTGATCCTTCTTCAATATGCCCTTCACCAACATGCAGTGTTTCCTTGATTGAATTAGCTCTCACACCAATATTTGCGTCTAGAGCCTTTGCATTGAGGGCTATCTGAAAACGGCTGTGGCGCTGAAGTTGCCTGTGAATGTGGAGTTGGTGGCATGTGAAACCCGCATGTGGAGCATTCGTTTGTGTGGGATGCTCACCAAGCTTCATTTCAGTCCTAGGCACACAAAGAGCACTAAGGATAGAGTGTGAAAACTGAGTTTCCTGGAGAGCTGCTTGGAAGCCTGATGGTGTGTGAAGTGAGTGAGCCAAATGGAGTTGTTCTCCCACAAGAACCACTCGGCTGATCCTTCTTCAATATGCCCTTCACCAACATGCAGTGTTCCCTTGATTGAATTAGCTCTCACACCAATATTTGCGTCTAGAGCCTTTGCATTGAGGGCTATCTGAAAACGGCTGTGGCGCTGAAGTTGCCTGTGAATGTGGAGTTGGTGGCATGTGAAACCCGCATGTGGAGCATTCGTTTGTGTGGGATGCTCTACCAGGTTCATTTCAGTCCTAGCCATACAAAGGGCACTAAGCATAGAGTGTGAAAACTGAGTTTCCTTGAGAGCTGCTTGGAAGCCTGATGGTGTGTGAAGTTAGTGAGCCAAATGGAGTTGTTCTCCCACAAGAACCACTCGGCTGATCCTTCTTCAATATGCCCTTCACCAACATGCAGTGTTTCCTTGATTGAATTAGCTCTCACACCAATATTTGCGTCTAGAGCCTTTGCATTGAGGGCTATCTGAAAACGGCTGTGGCGCTGAAGTTGCCTGTGAATGTGGAGTTGGTGGCATGTGAAACCCGCATGTGGAGCATTCGTTTGAGTGGGATGCTGACCAAGCTTCATTTCAGTCCTAGGCACACAAAGAGCACTAAGCATAGAGTGTGAAAACTGAGTTTCCTTGAGAGCTGCTTGGAAGCCTGATGGTGTGTGAAGTTAGTGAGCCAAATGGAGTTGTTCTCCCACAAGAACCACTCGGCTGATCCTTCTTCAATATGCCCTTCACCAACATGCAGTGTTTCCTTGATTGAATTAGCTCTCACACCAATATTTGCGTCTAGAGCCTTTGCATTGAGGGCTATCTGAAAACGGCTGTGGCGCTGAAGTTGCCTGTGAATGTGGAGTTGGTGGCATGTGAAACCCGCATGTGGAGCATTCGTTTGTGTGGGATGCTCTACCAGGTTCATTTGAGTCCTAGCCATACAAAGGGCACTAAGCATAGAGTGTGAAAACTGAGTTTCCTTGAGAGCTGCTTGGAAGCCTGATGGTGTGTGAAGTTAGTGAGCCAAATGGAGTTGTTCTCCCACAAGAACCACTCGGCTGATCCTTCTTCAATATGCCCTTCAACAACATGCAGTGTTTCCTTGACTGAATTAGTTCTAACACCAATGTTTGCGTCTAGAGCCTTTGCATTGAGGGCTATCTGAAACGGCTGTGGCGCTGAAGTTGCCTGTGAATGTGGAGTTGGTGGCATGTGAAACCCGCATGCGGAGCATTCGTTTGTGTGGAATGCTCTACCAGGTTCATTTAGTCCTAAGCACACAAAGAGCACTAAGCATAGAGTGTGAAAACTGAGTTTCCTTGAGAGCTGCTTGGAAGCCTGATGGTGTGTGAAGTTAGTGAGCCAAATGGAGTTGTTCTCCCACAAGAACCACTCGGCTGATCCTTCTTCAATATGCCCTTCACCAACATGCAGTGTTTCCTTGATTGAATTAGCTCTCACACCAATATTTGCGTCTAGAGCCTTTGCATTGAGGGCTATCTGAAAACGGCTGTGGCGCTGAAGTTGCCTGTGAATGTGGAGTTGGTGGCATGTGAAACCCGCATGTGGAGCATTCGTTTGTGTGGGATGCTCTACCAGGTTCATTTGAGTCCTAGCCATACAAAGGGCACTAAGCATAGAGTGTGAAAACTGAGTTTCCTTGAGAGCTGCTTGGAAGCCTGATGGTGTGTGAAGTTAGTGAGCCAAATGGAGTTGTTCTCCCACAAGAACCACTCGGCTGATCCTTCTTCAATATGCCCTTCAACAACATGCAGTGTTTCCTTGACTGAATTAGTTCTAACACCAATGTTTGCGTCTAGAGCCTTTGCATTGAGGGCTATCTGAAAACGGCTGTGGCGCTGAAGTTGCCTGTGAATGTGGAGTTGGTGGCATGTGAAACCCGCATGCGGAGCATTCGTTTGTGTGGAATGCTCTACCAGGTTCATTTAGTCCTAAGCACACAAAGAGCACTAAGCATAGAGTGTGAAAACTGAGTTTCCTTGAGAGCTGCTTGGAAGCCTGATGGTGTGTGAAGTTAGTGAGCCAAATGGAGTTGTTCTCCCACAAGAACCACTCTGCTGATCCTTCTTCAATATGCCCTTCACCAACATGCAGTGTTTCCTTGACTGAATTAGTTCTCACACCAATATTTGCGTCTAGAGCCTTTGCATTGAGGGCTATCTGAAAACGGCTGTGGCGCTGAAGTTGCCTGTGAATGTGGAGTTGGTGGCATGTGAAACCCGCATGTGGAGCATTCGTTTGTGTGGGATGCTGACCAAGCTTCATTTCAGTCCTAGGCACACAAAGGGCACTAAGCATAGAGTGTGAAAACTGAGTTTCCTTGAGAGCTGCTTGGAAGCCTGATGGTGTGTGAAGTTAGTGAGCCAAATGGAGTTGTTCTCCCACAAGAACCACTCGGCTGATGCTTCTTCAATATGCCCTTCACCAACATGCAGTGTTTCCTTGATTGAATTAGCTCTCACACCAATATTTGCGTCTAGAGCCTTTGCATTGAGGGCTATCTGAAAACGGCTGTGGCGCTGAAGTTGCCTGTGAATGTGGAGTTGGTGGCATGTGAAACCCGCATGTGGAGCATTCGTTTGTGTGGGATGCTCTACCAGGTTCATTCCTAGATAATGCACTCAAAGGGCACTAAGCATAGAGTGTGAAAACTGAGTTTCCTTGAGAGCTGCTTGGAAGCCTGATGGTGTGTGAAGTTAGTGAGCCAAATGGAGTTGTTCTCCCACAAGAACCACTCGGTTGATCCTTCTTCAATATGCCCTTCACCAACATGCAGTGTTTCCTTGATTGAATTAGCTCTCACACGAATATTTGCGTCTAGAGCCTTTGCATTGAGGGCTATCTGAAAACGGCTGTGGCGCTGAAGTTGCCTGTGAATGTGGAGTTGGTGGCATGTGAAACCCGCATGTGGAGCATTCGTTTGTGTGGGATGCTCTACCAGGTTCATTCCTAGATAATGCACTCAAAGGGCACTAAGCATAGAGTGTGAAAACTGAGTTTCCTTGAGAGCTGCTTGGAAGCCTGATGGTGTGTGAAGTTAGTGAGCCAAATGGAGTTGTTCTCCCACAAGAACCACTCGGCTGATGCTTCTTCAATATGCCCTTCACCAACATGCAGTGTTTCCTTGATTGAATTAGCTCTCACACCAATATTTGCGTCTAGAGCCTTTGCATTGAGGGCTATCTGAAAACGGCTGTGGCGCTGAAGTTGCCTGTGAATGTGGAGTTGGTGGCATGTGAAACCCGCATGTGGAGCATTCGTTTGTGTGGGATGGCTCTACCAGGTTCATTCCTAGATAATGCACTCAAAGGGCACTAAGCATAGAGTGTGAAAACTGAGTTTCCTTGAGAGCTGCTTGGAAGCCTGATGGTGTGTGAAGTTAGTGAGCCAAATGGAGTTGTTCTCCCACAAGAACCACTCGGCTGATCCTTCTTCAATATGCCCTTCAACAACATGCAGTGTTTCCTTGATTGAATTAGCTCTCACACCAATATTTGCGTCTAGAGCCTTTGCATTGAGGGCTATCTGAAAACGGCTGTGGCGCTGAAGTTGCCTGTGAATGTAGAGTTGGTGGCATGTGAAACCCGCATGTGGAGCATTCGTTTGTGTGGGATGCTCTACCAGGTTCATTTCAGTCCTAGCCATACAAAGGGCACTAAGCATAGAGTGTGAAAACTGAGTTTCCTTGAGAGCTGCTTGGAAGCCTGATGGTGTGTGAAGTTAGTGAGCCAAATGGAGTTGTTCTCCCACAAGAACCACTCGGCTGATCCTTCTTCAATATGCCCTTCACCAACATGCAGTGTTTCCTTGATTGAATTAGCTCTCACACCAATATTTGCGTCTAGAGCCTTTGCATTGAGGGCTATCTGAAAATGGCTGTGTCGCTGAAGTTGCCTGTGAATGTGGAGTTGGTGGCATGTGAAACCCGCATGTGGAGCATTCGTTTGTGTGGGATGCTCTACCAGGTTCATTTGAGTCCTAGCCATACAAAGGGCACTAAGCATAGAGTGTGAAAACTGAGTTTCCTTGAGAGCTGCTTGGAAGCCTGATGGTGTGTGAAGTTCGTGAGCCAAATGGAGTTGTTCTCCCACAAGAACCACTCGGCTGATCCTTCTTCAATATGCCCTTCAACAACATGCAGTGTTTCCTTGACTGAATTAGTTCTCACACCAATATTTGCGTCTAGAGCCTTTGCATTGAGGGCTATCTGAAAACGGCTGTGGCGCTGAAGTTGCCTGTGAATGTGGAGTTGGTGGCATGTGAAACCCGCATGTGGAGCATTCGTTTGTGTGGGATGCTCTACCAGGTTCATTTCAGTGCTAGCCATACAAAGGGCACTAAGCATAGAGTGTTGAAAACTGAGTTTCCTTGAGAGCTGCTTGGAAGCCTGATGGTGTGTGAAGTTAGTGAGCCAAATGGAGTTGTTCTCCCACAAGAACCACTCTGCTGATCCTTCTTCAATATGCCCTTCACCAACATGCAGTGTTTCCTTGACTGAATTAGTTCTCACACCAATATTTGCGTCTAGAGCCTTTGCATTGAGGGCTATCTGAAAACGGCTGTGGCGCTGAAGTTGCCTGTGAATGTGGAGTTGGTGGCATGTGAAACCCGCATGTGGAGCATTCGTTTGTGTGGGATGCTGACCAAGCTTCATTTCAGTCCTAGGCACACAAAGGGCACTAAACATAGAGTGTGAAAACTGAGTTTCCTTGAGAGCTGCTTGGAAGCCTGATGGTGTGTGAAGTTAGTGAGCCAAATGGAGTTGTTCTCCCACAAGAACCACTCGGCTGATCCTTCTTCAATATGCCCTTCACCAACATGCAGTGTTTCCTTGATTGAATTAGCTCTCACACCAATATTTGCGTCTAGAGCCTTTGCATTGAGGGCTATCTGAAAACGGCTGTGGCGCTGAAGTTGCCTGTGAATGTGGAGTTGGTGGCATGTGAAACCCGCATGTGGAGCATTCGTTTGTGTGGGATGCTCTACCAGGTTCATGCCTAGATAATGCACTCAAAGGGCACTAAGCATAGAGTGTGAAAACTGAGTTTCCTTGAGAGCTGCTTGGAAGCCTGATGGTGTGTGAAGTTAGTGAGCCAAATGGAGTTGTTCTCCCATAAGAACCACTCGGCTGATCCCTCTTCAATATGCCCTTCACCAACATGCAGTGTTTCCTTGATTGAATTAGCTCTCACACCAGTATTTGCGTCTAGAGCCTTTGCATTGAGGGCTATCTGAAAACGGCTGTGGCGCTGAAGTTGCCTGTGAATGTGGAGTTGGTGGCATGTGAAACCCGCATGTGGAGCATTCGTTTGTGTGGGATGCTCTACCAGGTTCATTCCTAGATAATGCACTCAAAGGGCACTAAGCATAGAGTGTGAAAACTGAGTTTCCTTGAGAGCTGCTTGGAAGCCTGATGGTGTGTGAAGTTAGTGAGCCAAATGGAGTTGTTCTCCCACAAGAACCACTCGGCTGATCCTTCTTCAATATGCCCTTCACCAACATGCAGTGTTTCCTTGATTGAATTAGCTCTCACACCAATATTTGCGTCTAGAGCCTTTGCATTGAGGGCTATCTGAAAACGGCTGTGGCGCTGAAGTTGCCTGTGAATGTGGAGTTGGTGGCATGTGAAACCCGCATGTGGAGCATTCGTTTGTGTGGGATGCTCTACCAGGTTCATTCCTAGATAATGCACTCAAAGGGCACTAAGCATAGAGTGTGAAAACTGAGTTTCCTTGAGAGCTGCTTGGAAGCCTGATGGTGTGTGAAGTTAGTGAGCCAAATGGAGTTGTTCTCCCACAAGAACCACTCGGCTGATCCTTCTTCAATATGCCCTTCACCAACATGCAGTGTTTCCTTGATTGAATTAGCTCTCACACCAATATTTGCGTCTAGAGCCTTTGCATTGAGGGCTATCTGAAAACGGGTGTGGCACTGAAGTTGCCTGTGAATGTGGAGTTGGTGGCATGTGAAACCCGCATGTGGAGCATTCGTTTGTGTGGGATGCTCTACCAGGTTCATTTCAGTCCTAGCCATACAAAGGGCACTAAGCCAAGAGTGTGAAAACTGAGTTTCCTTGAGAGCTGCTTGGAAGCCTGATGGTGTGTGAAGTTCGTGAGCCAAATGGAGTTGTTCTCCCACAAGAACCACTCGGCTGATCCTTCTTCAATATGCCCTTCACCAACATGCAGTGTTTCCTTGATTGAATTAGCTCTCACACCAATATTTGCGTCTAGAGCCTTTGCATTGAGGGCTATCTGAAAACGGCTGTGGCGCTGAAGTTGCCTGTGAATGTGGAGTTGGTGGCATGTGAAACCCGCATGTGGAGCATTCGTTTGTGTGGGATGCTCTACCAGGTTCATTCCTAGATAATGCACTCAAAGGGCACTAAGCATAGAGTGTGAAAACTGAGTTTCCTTGAGAGCTGCTTGGAAGCCTGATGGTGTGTGAAGTTAGTGAGCCAAATGGAGTTGTTCTCCCACAAGAACCACTCGGCTGATCCTTCTTCAATATGCCCTTCACCAACATGCAGCGTTTCCTTAATTGAATTAGCTCTCACACCAATATTTTGCGTCTAGAGCCTTTGCATTGAGGGCTATATGAAAAACGGCTGTGGCGCTGAAGTTGCCTGTGAACGTGGAGTTGGTGGCATGTGAAACCCGCATGTGGAGCATTCGTTTGTGTGGGATGCTCTACCAGGTTCATTCCTACATAATGCAATCAAAGGGCACTAAGCATAGAGTGTGAAAACTGAGTTTCCTTGAGAGCTGCTTGGAAGCCTGATGGTGTGTGAAGTTAGTGAGCCAAATGGAGTTGTTCTCCCACAAGAACCACTCGGCTGATCCTTCTTCAATATGCCCTTCACCAACATGCAGTGTTTCCTTGATTGAATTAGCTCTCACACCAATATTTGCGTCTAGAGCCTTTGCATTGAGGGCTATCTAAACGGCTGTGGCGCTGAGTTGCCTGTGAATGTGGAGTTGGTGGCATGTGAAACCCGCATGTGGAGCATTCGTTTGTGTGGGATGCTGACCAAGCTTCATTTCAGTCCTAGCCATACAAAGGGCACTAAGCTTAGAGTGTGAAAACTGAGTTTCCTTGAGAGCTGCTTGGAAGCCTGATGGTGTGTGAAGTTAGTGAGCCAAATGGAGTTGTTTTCCCACAAGAACCACTCGGCTGATCCTTCTTCAATATGCCCTTCACCAACATGCAGTGTTTCCTTGATTGAATTAGCTCTCACACCAATATTTGCGTCTAGAGCCTTTGCATTGAGGGCTATCTGAAAACGGCTGTGGCGCTGAAGTTGCCTGTGAATGTGGAGTTGGTGGCATGTGAAACCCGCATGTGGAGCATTCGTTTGTGTGGGATGCTCTACCAGGTTCATTTCAGTCCTAGCCATACAAAGGGCACTAAGCATAGAGTGTGAAAACTGAGTTTCCTTGAGAGCTGCTTGGAAGCCTGATGGTGTGTGAAGTTAGTGAGCCAAATGGAGTTGTTCTCCCACAAGAACCACTCGGCTGATCCTTCTTCAATATGCCTTCACCAACATGCAGTGTTTCCTTGATTGAATTAGCTCTCACACCAATATTTGCGTCTAGAGCCTTTGCATTGAGGGCTATCTGAAAACGGCTGTGGCGCTGAAGTTGCCTGTGAATGTGGAGTTGGTGGCATGTGAAACCCGCATGTGGAGCATTCGTTTGTGTGGGATGCTGACCAAGATCATTTCAGTCCTAGGCACACAAAGAGCACTAAGCATAGAGTGTGAAAACTGAGTTTCCTTGAGAGCTGCTTGGAAGCCTGATGGTGTGTGAAGTTAGTGAGCCAAATGGAGTTGTTCTCCCACAAGAACCACTCGGCTGATCCTTCTTCAATATGCCCTTCACCAACATGCAGTGTTTCCTTGATTGAATTAGCTCTCACACCAATATTTGCGTCTAGAGCCTTTGCATTGAGGGCTATCTGAAAATGGCTGTGTCGCTGAAGTTGCCTGTGAATGTGGAGTTGGTGGCATGTGAAACCCGCATGTGGAGCATTCGTTTGTGTGGGATGCTCTACCAGGTTCATTTGAGTCCTAGCCATACAAAGGGCACTAAGCATAGAGTGTGAAAACTGAGTTTCCTTGAGAGCTGCTTGGAAGCCTGATGGTGTGTGAAGTTCGTGAGCCAAATGGAGTTGTTCTCCCACAAGAACCACTCGGCTGATCCTTCTTCAATATGCCCTTCAACAACATGCAGTGTTTCCTTGACTGAATTAGTTCTCACACCAATATTTGCGTCTAGAGCCTTTGCATTGAGGGCTATCTGAAAACGGCTGTGGCGCTGAAGTTGCCTGTGAATGTGGAGTTGGTGGCATGTGAAACCCGCATGTGGAGCATTCGTTTGTGTGGGATGCTCTACCAGGTTCATTTCAGTGCTAGCCATACAAAGGGCACTAAGCATAGAGTGTGAAAACTGAGTTTCCTTGAGAGCTGCTTGGAAGCCTGATGGTGTGTGAAGTTAGTGAGCCAAATGGAGTTGTTCTCCCACAAGAACCACTCTGCTGATCCTTCTTCAATATGCCCTTCACCAACATGCAGTGTTTCCTTGACTGAATTAGTTCTCACACCAATATTTGCGTCTAGAGCCTTTGCATTGAGGGCTATCTGAAAACGGCTGTGGCGCTGAAGTTGCCTGTGAATGTGGAGTTGGTGGCATGTGAAACCGCATGTGGAGCATTCGTTTGTGTGGGATGCTGACCAAGCTTCATTTCAGTCCTAGGCACACAAAGGGCACTAAACATAGAGTGTGAAAACTGAGTTTCCTTGAGAGCTGCTTGGAAGCCTGATGGTGTGTGAAGTTAGTGAGCCAAATGGAGTTGTTCTCCCACAAGAACCACTCGGCTGATCCTTCTTCAATATGCCCTTCACCAACATGCAGTGTTTCCTTGATTGAATTAGCTCTCACACCAATATTTGCGTCTAGAGCCTTTGCATTGAGGGCTATCTGAAAACGGCTGTGGCGCTGAAGTTGCCTGTGAATGTGGAGTTGGTGGCATGTGAAACCCGCATGTGGAGCATTCGTTTGTGTGGGATGCTCTACCAGGTTCATGCCTAGATAATGCACTCAAAGGGCACTAAGCATAGAGTGTGAAAACTGAGTTTCCTTGAGAGCTGCTTGGAAGCCTGATGGTGTGTGAAGTTAGTGAGCCAAATGGAGTTGTTCTCCCATAAGAACCACTCGGCTGATCCCTCTTCAATATGCCCTTCACCAACATGCAGTGTTTCCTTGATTGAATTAGCTCTCACACCAGTATTTGCGTCTAGAGCCTTTGCATTGAGGGCTATCTGAAAACGGCTGTGGCGCTGAAGTTGCCTGTGAATGTGGAGTTGGTGGCATGTGAAACCCGCATGTGGAGCATTCGTTTGTGTGGGATGCTCTACCAGGTTCATTCCTAGATAATGCACTCAAAGGGCACTAAGCATAGAGTGTGAAAACTGAGTTTCCTTGAGAGCTGCTTGGAAGCCTGATGGTGTGTGAAGTTAGTGAGCCAAATGGAGTTGTTCTCCCACAAGAACCACTCGGCTGATCCTTCTTCAATATGCCCTTCACCAACATGCAGTGTTTCCTTGATTGAATTAGCTCTCACACCAATATTTGCGTCTAGAGCCTTTGCATTGAGGGCTATCTGAAAACGGCTGTGGCGCTGAAGTTGCCTGTGAATGTGGAGTTGGTGGCATGTGAAACCCGCATGTGGAGCATTCGTTTGTGTGGGATGCTCTACCAGGTTCATTCCTAGATAATGCACTCAAAGGGCACTAAGCATAGAGTGTGAAAACTGAGTTTCCTTGAGAGCTGCTTGGAAGCCTGATGGTGTGTGAAGTTAGTGAGCCAAATGGAGTTGTTCTCCCACAAGAACCACTCGGCTGATCCTTCTTCAATATGCCCTTCACCAACATGCAGTGTTTCCTTGATTGAATTAGCTCTCACACCAATATTTGCGTCTAGAGCCTTTGCATTGAGGGCTATCTGAAAACGGGTGTGGCACTGAAGTTGCCTGTGAATGTGGAGTTGGTGGCATGTGAAACCCGCATGTGGAGCATTCGTTTGTGTGGGATGCTCTACCAGGTTCATTTCAGTCCTAGCCATACAAAGGGCACTAAGCATAGAGTGTGAAAACTGAGTTTCCTTGAGAGCTGCTTGGAAGCCTGATGGTGTGTGAAGTTAGTGAGCCAAATGGAGTTGTTCTCCCACAAGAACCACTCGGCTGATCCTTCTTCAATATGCCCTTCACCAACATGCAGTGTTTCCTTGATTGAATTAGCTCTCACACCAATATTTGCGTCTAGAGCCTTTGCATTGAGGGCTATCTGAAAACGGCTGTGGCGCTGAAGTTGCCTGTGAATGTGGAGTTGGTGGCATGTGAAACCCGCATGTGGAGCATTCGTTTGTGTGGGATGCTCTACCAGGTTCATTCCTAGATAATGCACTCAAAGGGCACTAAGCATAGAGTGTGAAAACTGAGTTTCCTTGAGAGCTGCTTGGAAGCCTGATGGTGTGTGAAGTTAGTGAGCCAAATGGAGTTGTTCTCCCACAAGAACCACTCGGCTGATCCTTCTTCAATATGCCCTTCACCAACATGCAGCGTTTCCTTAATTGAATTAGCTCTCACACCAATATTTGCGTCTAGAGCCTTTGCATTGAGGGCTATATGAAAACGGCTGTGGCGCTGAAGTTGCCTGTGAACGTGGAGTTGGTGGCATGTGAAACCCGCATGTGGAGCATTCGTTTGTGTGGGATGCTCTACCAGGTTCATTCCTACATAATGCAATCAAAGGGCACTAAGCATAGAGTGTGAAAACTGAGTTTCCTTGAGAGCTGCTTGGAAGCCTGATGGTGTGTGAAGTTAGTGAGCCAAATGGAGTTGTTCTCCCACAAGAACCACTCGGCTGATCCTTCTTCAATATGCCCTTCACCAACATGCAGTGTTTCCTTGATTGAATTAGCTCTCACACCAATATTTGCGTCTAGAGCCTTTGCATTGAGGGCTATCTGAAAACGGCTGTGGCGCTGAAGTTGCCTGTGAATGTGGAGTTGGTGGCATGTGAAACCCGCATGTGGAGCATTCGTTTGTGTGGGATGCTGACCAAGCTTCATTTCAGTCCTAGCCATACAAAGGGCACTAAGCTTAGAGTGTGAAAACTGAGTTTCCTTGAGAGCTGCTTGGAAGCCTGATGGTGTGTGAAGTTAGTGAGCCAAATTGGAGTTGTTTTCCCACAAGAACCACTCGGCTGATCCTTCTTCAATATGCCCTTCACCAACATGCAGTGTTTCCTTGATTGAATTAGCTCTCACACCAATATTTGCGTCTAGAGCCTTTGCATTGAGGGCTATCTGAAAACGGCTGTGGCGCTGAAGTTGCCTGTGAATGTGGAGTTGGTGGCATGTGAAACCCGCATGTGGAGCATTCGTTTGTGTGGGATGCTCTACCAGGTTCATTTCAGTCCTAGCCATACAAAGGGCACTAAGCATAGAGTGTGAAAACTGAGTTTCCTTGAGAGCTGCTTGGAAGCCTGATGGTGTGTGAAGTTAGTGAGCCAAATGGAGTTGTTCTCCCACAAGAACCACTCGGCTGATCCTTCTTCAATATGCCCTTCACCAACATGCAGTGTTTCCTTGATTGAATTAGCTCTCACACCAATATTTGCGTCTAGAGCCTTTGCATTGAGGGCTATCTGAAAACGGCTGTGGCGCTGAAGTTGCCTGTGAATGTGGAGTTGGTGGCATGTGAAACCCGCATGTGGAGCATTCGTTTGTGTGGGATGCTGACCAAGATTCATTTCAGTCCTAGGCACACAAAGAGCACTAAGCATAGAGTGTGAAAACTGAGTTTCCTTGAGAGCTGCTTGGAAGCCTGATGGTGTGTGAAGTTAGTGAGCCAAATGGAGTTGTTCTCCCACAAGAACCACTCGGCTGATCCTTCTTCAATATGCCCTTCACCAACATGCAGTGTTTCCTTGATTGAATTAGCTCTCACACCAATATTTGCGTCTAGAGCCTTTGCATTGAGGGCTATCTGAAAACGGCTGTGGCGCTGAAGTTGCCTGTGAATGTGGAGTTGGTGGCATGTGAAACCCGCATGTGGAGCATTCGTTTGTGTGGGATGCTCTACCAGGTTCATTTCAGTCCTAGCCATACAAAGGGCACTAAGCATAGAGTGTGAAAACTGAGTTTCCTTGAGAGCTGCTTGGAAGCCTGATGGTGTGTGAAGTTAGTGAGCCAAATGGAGTTGTTCTCCCACAAGAACCACTCGGCTGATCCTTCTTCAATATGCCCTTCACCAACATGCAGTGTTTCCTTGATTGAATTAGCTCTCACACCAATATTTGCGTCTAGAGCCTTTGCATTGAGGGCTATCTGAAAACGGGTGTGGCACTGAAGTTGCCTGTGAATGTGGAGTTGGTGGCATGTGAAACCCGCATGTGGAGCATTCGTTTGTGTGGGATGCTCTACCAGGTTCATTTCAGTCCTAGCCATACAAAGGGCACTAAGCATAGAGTGTGAAAACTGAGTTTCCTTGAGAGCTGCTTGGAAGCCTGATGGTGTGTGAAGTTAGTGAGCCAAATGGAGTTGTTCTCCCACAAGAACCACTCGGCTGATCCTTCTTCAATATGCCCTTCACCAACATGCAGTGTTTCCTTGATTGAATTAGCTCTCACACCAATATTTGCGTCTAGAGCCTTTGCATTGAGGGCTATCTGAAAACGGCTGTGGCGCTGAAGTTGCCTGTGAATGTGGAGTTGGTGGCATGTGAAACCCGCATGTGGAGCATTCGTTTGTGTGGGATGCTCTACCAGGTTCATTCCTAGATAATGCACTCAAAGGGCACTAAGCATAGAGTGTGAAAACTGAGTTTCCTTGAGAGCTGCTTGGAAGCCTGATGGTGTGTGAAGTTAGTGAGCCAAATGGAGTTGTTCTCCCACAAGAACCACTCGGCTGATCCTTCTTCAATATGCCCTTCACCAACATGCAGCGTTTCCTTGATTGAATTAGCTCTCACACCAATATTTGCGTCTAGAGCCTTTGCATTGAGGGCTATATGAAAACGGCTGTGGCGCTGAAGTTGCCTGTGAATGTGGAGTTGGTGGCATGTGAAACCCGCATGTGGAGCATTCGTTTGTGTGGGATGCTCTACCAGGTTCATTCCTAGATAATGCACTCAAAGGGCACTAAGCATAGAGTGTGAAAACTGAGTTTCCTTGAGAGCTGCTTGGAAGCCTGATGGTGTGTGAAGTTAGTGAGCCAAATGGAGTTGTTCTCCCTCAAGAACCACTCGGCTGATCCTTCTTCAATATGCCCTTCACCAACATGCAGTGTTTCCTTGATTGAATTAGCTCTCACACCAATATTTGCGTCTAGAGCCTTTGCATTGAGGGCTATCTGAAAACGGCTGTGGCGCTGAAGTTGCCTGTGAATGTGGAGTTGGTGGCATGTGAAACCCGCATGTGGAGCATTCGTTTGTGTGGGATTCTGACCAAGCTTCATTTCAGTCCTAGCCATACAAAGGGCACTAAGCTTAGAGTGTGAAAACTGAGTTTCCTTGAGAGCTGCTTGGAAGCCTGATGGTGTGTGAAGTTAGTGAGCCAAATGGAGTTGTTTTCCCACAAGAACCACTCGGCTGATCCTTCTTCAATATGCCCTTCACCAACATGCAGTGTTTCCTTGATTGAATTAGCTCTCACACCATATTTGCGTCTAGAGCCTTTGCATTGAGGGCTATCTGAAAACGGCTGTGGCGCTGAAGTTGCCTGTGAATGTGGAGTTGGTGGCATGTGAAACCCGCATGTGGAGCATTCGTTTGTGTGGGATGCTCTACCAGGTTCATTTCAGTCCTAGCCATACAAAGGGCACTAAGCATAGAGTGTGAAAACTGAGTTTCCTTGAGAGCTGCTTGGAAGCCTGATGGTGTGTGAAGTTAGTGAGCCAAATGGAGTTGTTCTCCCACAAGAACCACTCGGCTGATCCTTCTTCAATATGCCCTTCACCAACATGCAGTGTTTCCTTGATTGAATTAGCTCTCACACCAATATTTGCGTCTAGAGCCTTTGCATTGAGGGCTATCTGAAAACGGCTGTGGCGCTGAAGTTGCCTGTGAATGTGGAGTTGGTGGCATGTGAAACCCGCATGTGGAGCATTCGTTTGTGTGGGATGCTGACCAAGATTCATTTCAGTCCTAGGCACACAAAGAGCACTAAGCATAGAGTGTGAAAACTGAGTTTCCTTGAGAGCTGCTTGGAAGCCTGATGGTGTGTGAAGTTAGTGAGCCAAATGGAGTTGTTCTCCCACAAGAACCACTCGGCTGATCCTTCTTCAATATGCCCTTCACCAACATGCAGTGTTTCCTTGATTGAATTAGCTCTCACACCAATATTTGCGTCTAGAGCCTTTGCATTGAGGGCTATCTGAAAACGGCTGTGGCGCTGAAGTTGCCTGTGAATGTGGAGTTGGTGGCATGTGAAACCCGCATGTGGAGCATTCGTTTGTGTGGGATGCTCTACCAGGTTCATTTCAGTCCTAGCCATACAAAGGGCACTAAGCATAGAGTGTGAAAACTGAGTTTCCTTGAGAGCTGCTTGGAAGCCTGATGGTGTGTGAAGTTAGTGAGCCAAATGGAGTTGTTCTCCCACAAGAACCACTCGGCTGATCCTTCTTCAATATGCCCTTCACCAACATGCAGTGTTTCCTTGATTCAATTAGCTCTCACACCAATATTTGCGTCTAGAGCCTTTGCATTGAGGGCTATCTGAAAACGGCTGTGGCGCTGAAGTTGCCTGTGAATGTGGAGTTGGTGGCATGTGAAACCCGCATGTGGAGCATTCGTTTGTGTGGGATGCTCTACCAGGTTCATTTGAGTCCTAGCCATACAAAGGGCACTAAGCATAGAGTGTGAAAACTGAGTTTCCTTGAGAGCTGCTTGGAAGCCTGATGGTGTGTGAAGTTCGTGAGCCAAATGGAGTTGTTCTCCCACAAGAACCACTCGGCTGATCCTTCTTCAATATGCCCTTCACCAACATGCAGTGTTTCCTTGACTGAATTAGTTCTAACACCAATATTTGCGTCTAGAGCCTTTGCATTAAGGGCTATCTGAAAACGGCTGTGGCGCTGAAGTTGCCTGTGAATGTGGAGTTGGTGGCATGTGAAACCCGCATGTGGAGCATTCGTTTGTGTGGGATGCTCTACCAGGTTCATTTCAGTCCTAGCCATACAAAGGGCACTAAGCATAGAGTGTGAAAACTGAGTTTCCTTGAGAGCTGCTTGGAAGCCTGATGGTGTGTGAAGTTAGTGAGCCAAATGGAGTTGTTCTCCCACAAGAACCACTA
>NW_026700959.1:0-43955 GCF_030435755.1 Ochotona princeps
TTCAAGGAAACTCAGTTTTCACACTCTATGCTTAGTGCTCTTTGTGTGCCCAGGACTGAAATGAAGCTTGGTGAGCATCCCACACAAACGAATGCTCCACATGCGGGTTTCACATGCCACCAACTCCACATTCACAGGCAACTTCAGCGCCACAGCCGTTTTCAGATAGCCCTCAAAGCAAAGGCTCTAGACGCAAATATTCGTGTGAGAGCTATTTCAATCAAGGAAACACTGCATGTTGGTGAAGGGCATATTGAAGAAGGATCAGCCGAGTGGTTCTTGTGGGAGAACAACTCCATTTGGCTCACTAACTTCACACACCATCAGGCTTCCAAGCAGCTCTCAAGGAAACTCAGTTTTCACACTCTATGCTTAGTGCTCTTTGTGTGCATTATCTAGGAATGAACCTGGTAGAGCATCCCACACAAACGAATGCTCCACATGCGGGTTTCACATGCCACCAACTCCACATTCACAGGCAACTTCAGCGCCACAGCCGTTTTCAGATAGCCCTCAAAGCAAAGGCTCTAGACGCAAATATTGGTGTGAGAGCTATTTCAATCAAGGAAACACTGCATGTTGGTGAAGGGCATATTGAAGAAGGATCAGCCGAGTGGTTCTTGTGGGAGAACAACTCCATTTGGCTCACTAACTTCACACACCATCAGGCTTCCAAGCAGCTCTGAAGGAAACTCAGTTTTCACACTCTATGCTTAGTGCTCTTTGTGTGCCCAGGACTGAAATGAAGCTTGGTGAGCATCCCACACAAACGAATGCTCCACATGCGGGTTTCACATGCCCACCAACTCCACATTCACAGGCAACTTCAGCGCCACAGCCGTTTTCAGATAGCCCTCAAAGCAAAGGCTCTAGACGCAAATATTGGTGTGAGAGCTAATTCAATCAAGGAAACACTGCATGTTGGTGAATGGCATATTGAAGAAGGATCAGCCGAGTGGTTCTTGTGGGAAAACAACTCCATTTGGCTCACTAACTTCACACACCATCAGGCTTCCAAGCAGGTCTCAAGGAAACTCAGTTTTCACACTCTATGCTTAGTGCCCTTTGAGTGCATTATCAAGAATGAACCTGGTAGAGCATCATACACGTACGAATGCTCCACTTGCGGGTTTCACATGCCACGAACTCCACATTCACAGGCAACTTCAGCGCCACAGCCGTTTTCAAATAGCCCTCAATGCAAAAACTCTAAATGCAAATATTGGTGTGGGGGATAATTCAATCAAGGAAACACTGCATGTTGGTGAAGGGCATATTGAAGAAGGATCAGCCGAGTGGTTCTTGTGGGAGAACAACTCCATTTGGCTCACTAACTTCACACACCATCAGGCTTCCAAGCAGCTCTCAAGGAAACTCAGTTTTCACACTCTATGCTTAGTGCCCTTTGAGTGCTTTATCTAGGAATGAACCTGGTAGAGCATCCCACACAAACGAATGCTCCACATGCGGGTTTCACATGCCACCAACTAAACATTCTCAGGCAACTTCAGCGCCACAGTCGTTTTCAGATAGCCCTCAATGCAAAGGCTCTAGACGCAAATATTGGTGTGAGAGCTAATTCAATCAAGGAAACACTGCATGTTGGTGAAGGGCATATTGAAGAAGGATCAGCCGAGTGGTTCTTGTGGGAGAACAACTCCATTTGGCTCACTAACTTCACACACCATCAGGCTTCCAAGCAGCTCTCAAGGAAACTCAGTTTTCACACTCTATGCTTAGTGCCCTTTGAGTGCATTATCTAGGAATGAACCTGGTAGAGCATCCCACACAAACGAATGCTCCACCTGCGGGTTTCACATGCCACCAACTCCACATTCACAAGCAACTTCAGCGCCACAGCCGTTTTCAGATAGCCCTCAAAGCAAAGGCTCTAGACGCAAATATTGGTGTGAGAGCTAATTCAATCAAGGAAACACTGCATGTTGGTGAAGGGCATATTGAAGAAGGATCAGCCGAGTGGTTCTTGTGGGAGAACAACTCCATTTGGCTCACTAACTTCACACACCATCAGGCTTCCAAGCAGCTCTCAAGGAAACTCAGTTTTCACACTCTATGCTTAGTGCCCTTTGAGTGCATTATCTAGGAATGAACATGGTAGAGCATCATACACGTACGAATGCTCCACTTGCGGGTTTCACATGCCACCAACTCCACAATCACAGGCAACTTCAGTGCCACAGTCGTTTTCAGATAGCCCTCAATGCAAAGGCTCTAGACGCAAATATTGGTGTGAGAGCTAATTCAATCAAGGAAACACTGCATGTTGGTGAAGGGCATATTGAAGAAGGATCAGCCGAGTGGTTCTTGTGGGAGAACAACTCCATTTGGCTCACTAACTTCACACACCATCAGGCTTCCAAGCAGCTCTCAAGGAAACTCAGTTTTCACACTCTATGCTTAGTGCCCTTTGTATGGCTATTACTGAAATGAACCTGGTAGAGCATACCACACAAACGAATGCTCCACATGCGGGTTTCACATGCCACCAACTCCACATTCACAGGCAACTTCAGCGCCACAGCCATTTTCAGATAGCCCTCAATGCAAAGGCTCTAGACGCAAATATTGGTGTGAGAGCTAATTCAATCAAGGAAACACTGCATGTTGGTGAAGGGCATATTGAAGAAGGATCAGCCGAGTGGTTCTTGTGGGAGAACAACTCCATTTGGCTCACTAACTTCACACACCATCAGGCTTCCAAGCAGCTCTCAAGGAAACTCAGTTTTCACACTCTATGCTTAGTGCCCTTTGAGTGCATTATCTAGGAATGAACCTGGTAGAGCATCCCACACAAACGAATGCTCCACTTGCGGGTTTCACATGCCACCAACTCCACATTCACAGGCAACTTCAGCGCCACAGCCGTTTTCAGATAGCCCTCAAAGCAAAGACTCTAAATGCAAATATTGGTTTGGGGGATAATTCAATCAAGGAAACACTGCATGTTGGTGAAGGGCATATTGAAGAAGGATCAGCCGAGTGGTTCTTGTGGGAGAACAACTCCATTTGGCTCACTAACTTCACACACCATCAGGCTTCCAAGCAGCTCTCAAGGAAACTCAGTTTTCACACTCTATGCTTAGTGCTCTTTGTGTGCCCAGGACTGAAATGAAGCTTGGTGAGCATCCCACACAAACGAATGCTCCACATGCGGGTTTCACATGCCACCAACTCCACATTCACAGGCAACTTCAGCGCCACAGCCGTTTTCAGATAGCCCTCAAAGCAAAGGCTCTAGACGCAAATATTCGTGTGAGAGCTATTTCAATCAAGGAAACACTGCATGTTGGTGAAGGGCATATTGAAGAAGGATCAGCCGAGTGGTTCTTGTGGGAGAACAACTCCATTTGGCTCACTAACTTCCACACCATCAGGCTTCCAAGCAGCTCTCAAGGAAACTCAGTTTTCACACTCTATGCTTAGTGCCCTTTGAGTGCATTATCTAGGAATGAACCTGGTAGAGCATCCCACACAAACGAATGCTCCACTTGCGGGTTTCACATGCCACCAACTCCACATTCACAGGCAACTTCAGCGCCACAGCCATTTTCAGATAGCCCTCAATGCAAAGACTCTAAATGCAAATATTGGTGTGGGGGATAATTCAATCAAGGAAACACTGCATGTTGGTGAAGGGCATATTGAAGAAGGATCAGCCGAGTTGTTCTTGTGGGACAACAACTCCATTTGGCTCACTAACTTCACACACCATCAGGCTTCCAAGCAGCTCTCAAGGAAACTCAGTTTTCACACTCTATGCTTAGTGCTCTTTGTGTGCATTATCTAGGAATGAACCTGGTAGAGCATCCCACACAAACGAATGCTCCACATGCGGGTTTCACATGCCACCAACTCCACATTCACAGGCAACTTCAGCGCCACAGCCGTTTTCAGATAGCCCTCAAAGCAAAGGCTCTAGACGCAAATATTGGTGTGAGAGCTATTTCAATCAAGGAAACACTGCATGTTGGTGAAGGGCATATTGAAGAAGGATCAGCCGAGTGGTTCTTGTGGGAGAACAACTCCATTTGGCTCACTAACTTCACACACCATCAGGCTTCCAAGCAGCTCTGAAGGAAACTCAGTTTTCACACTCTATGCTTAGTGCTCTTTGTGTGCCCAGGACTGAAATGAAGCTTGGTGAGCATCCCACACAAACGAATGCTCCACATGCGGGTTTCACATGCCACCAACTAAACATTCTCAGGCAACTTCAGCGCCAAAGCTGTTTTCAGATAGCCCTCAATGCAAAGGCTCTAGACGCAAATATTGGTGTGAGAGCTAATTCAATCAAGGAAACACTGCATGTTGGTGAAGGGCATATTGAAGAAGGATCAGCCGAGTGGTTCTTGTGGGAGAACAACTCCATTTGGCTCACTAACTTCACACACCATCAGGCTTCCAAGCAGCTCTCAAGGAAACTCAGTTTTCACACTCTATGCTTAGTGCCCTTTGTATGGCTAGGACTGCAATGAACTTGGTAGAGCATCCCACATAAACGAATGCTCCACATGCGGGTTTCACATGCCACCAACTCCACATTCACAGGCAACTTCAACGCCACAGTCGTTTTCAGATAGCCCTCAATGCAAAGGCTCTAGACGCAAATATTGGTGTGAGAGCTAATTCAATCAAGGAAACACTGCATGTTGGTGAAGGGCATATTGAAGAAGGATCAGCCGAGTGGTTCTTGTGGGAGAACAACTCCATTTGGCTCACTAACTTCACACACCATCAGACTTCCAAGCAGCTCTCAAGGAAACTCAGTTTTCACACTCTATGCTTAGTGCCCTTTGAGTGCATTATCTAGGAATGAACCTGGTAGAGCATCATACACAAACGAATGCTCCACATGTGGGTTTCACATGCCACCAACTCCACAATCACAGGCAACTTCAGAGCCACAGCTGTTTTCAGGTAGCCCTCAATGCAAAGGCTCTAGACGCAAATATTGGTGTGAGAGCTAATTCAATCAAGGAAACACTGCATGTTGGTGAAGGGCATATTGAAGAAGGATCAGCTGAGTGGTTCTTGTGGGAGAACAACTCCATTTGGCTCACTAACTTCACACACCATCAGGCTTCCAAGCAGCTCTCAAGGAAACTCAGTTTTCACACTCTATGCTTAGTGTTCTTTGAGTGCCTAGGACTGAACTGAACCTGGTAGAGCATCCCACACAAACGAATGCTCCACATGCGGGTTTCACATGCCACCAACTCCACATTCACAGGCAACTTCAGCGCCACAGTCGTTTTCAGATAGCCCTCAATGCAAAGGCTCTAGACGCAAATATTGGTGTGAGAGCTAATTCAATCAAGGACACACTGCATGTTGGTGAAGGGCATATTGAAGAAGGATCAGCCGAGTGGTTCTTGTGGGAGAACAACTCCATTTGGCTCACTAACTTCACACACCATCAGGCTTCCAAGCAGCTCTCAAGGAAACTCAGTTTTCACACTCTATGCTTAGTGCCCTATGAGTGCCTAGGACTGAATTGAAGCTTGGAGAGCAACCCACATAAACGAATGCTCCACATGCGGGTTTCACATGCCACCAACTCCACATTCACAGGCAACTTCAGCGCCACAGCCGTTTTCAGATAGCCCTCAATGCAAAGGCTCTAGACGCAAATATTGGTGTGAGAGCTAATTCAATCAAGGAAACACTGCATGTTGGTGAAGGGCATATTGAAGAAGGATCAGCCGAGTGGTTCTTGTGGGAGAACAACTCCATTTGGCTCACTAACTTCACACACCATCAGGCTTCCAAGCAGCTCTCAAGGAAACTCAGTTTTCACACTCTATGCTTAGTGCCCTTTGAGTGCATTATCTAGGAATGAACCTGGTAGAGCATCCCACACAAACGAATGCTCCACATGTGGGTTTCACATGCCACCAACTCCACATTCACAAGCAACTTCAGAGCCACAGCTGTTTTCAGATAGCCCTCAATGCAAAGGCTCTAGACGCAAATATTGGTGTGAGAGCTAATTCAATCAAGGAAACACTGCATGTTGGTGAAGGGCATATTGAAGAAGGATCAGCCGAGTGGTTCTTGTGGGAAAACAACTCCATTTGGCTCACTAACTTCACACACCATCAGGCTTCCAAGCAGCTCTCAAGGAAACTCAGTTTTCACACTCTATGCTTAGTGCCCTTTTCATGGCAAGGACTGAAATGAACCTGGTAGAGCATCCCACACAAACGAATGCTCCACATGCGGGTTTCACATGCCACCAACTCCACATTCACAGGCAACTTCAGCGCCACAGTCGTTTTCAGATAGCCCTCAATGCAAAGGCTCTAGACGCAAATATTGGTGTGAGAGCTAATTCAATCAAGGACACACTGCATGTTGGTGAAGGGCATATTGAAGAAGGATCAGCCGAGTGGTTCTTGTGGGAGAACAACTCCATTTGGCTCACTAACTTCACACACCATCAGGCTTCCAAGCAGCTCTCAAGGAAACTCAGTTTTCACACTCTATGCTTAGTGCCATTTTCATGGCAAGGACTGAAATGAACCTGGTAGAGCATCCCACACAAACGAATGCTCCACATGCGGGTTTCACATGCCACCAACTCCACATTCACAGGCAACTTCAGCGCCACAGTCATTTTCAGATAGCCCTCAATGCAAAGGCTCTAGACGCAAATATTGGTGTGAGAGCTAATTCAATCAAGGAAACACTGCATGTTGGTGAAGGGCATATTGAAGATGGATCAGCCGAGTGGTTCTTGTGGGAGAACAACTCCATTTGGCTCACTAACTTCACACACCATCAGGCTTCCAAGCAGCTCTCAAGGAAACTCAGTTTTCACACTCTATGCTTAGTGCTCTTTGTGTGCCTAGGACTGAAATGAAGCTTGGGGAGCATCCCACACAAACGAATGCTCCACATGCGGGATTCACATGCCACCAACTCCACATTCACAGGCAACTTCAGCGCCACAGCCGTTTTCAGATAGCCCTCAATGCAAAGGCTCTAGACGCAAATATTGGTGTGAGAGCTAATTCAATCAAGAAAACACTGCATGTTGGTGAAGGGCATATTGAAGAAGGATCAGCCGAGTGGTTCTTGTGGGAGAACAACTCCATTTGGCTCACTAACTTCACACACCATCAGGCTTCCAAGCAGCTCTCAAGGAAACTCAGTTTTCACACTCTATGCTTAGTGCCCTTTGTATGGCTATTACTGAAATTAACCTGGTAGAGCATCCCACACAAACGAATGCTCCACATGCGGGTTTCACATGCCACCAACTCCACATTCACAGGCAACTTCAGCGCCACAGCCGTTTTCAGATAGCCCTCAATGCAAAGGCTCTAGACACAAATATTGGTGTGAGAGCTAATTCAATCAAGGAAACACTGCATGTTGGTGAAGGGCATATTGAAGAAGGATCAGCCGAGTGGTTCTTGTGGGAGAACAACTCCATTTGGCTCACTAACTTCACACACCATCAGGCTTCCAAGCAGCTCTCAAGGAAACTCAGTTTTCACACTCTATGCTTAGTGCCCTTTGAGTGCATTATCTAGGAATGAACCTGGTAGAGCATCCCACACAAACGAATGCTCCACTTGCGGGTTTCACATGCCACCAACTCCACATTCACAGGCAACTTCAGCGCCACAGCCGTTTTCAGATAGCCCTCAATGCAAAGACTCTAAATGCAAATATTGGTGTGGGGGATAATTCAATCAAGGAAACACTGCATGTTGGTGAAGGGCATATTGAAGAAGGATCAGCCGAGTGGTTCTTGTGGGAGAACAACTCCATTTGGCTCACTAACTTCACACACCATCAGGCTTCCAAGCAGCTCTCAAGGAAACTCAGTTTTCACACTCTATGCTTAGTGCTCTTTTTGTGCCCAGGACTGAAATGAAGCTTGGTGAGCATCCCACACAAACGAATGCTCCACATGCGGGTTTCACATGCCACCAACTAAACATTCTCAGGCAACTTCAGCGCCACAGCTGTTTTCAGATAGCCCTCAATGCAAAGGCTCTAGACGCAAATATTGGTGTGAGAGCTAATTCAATCAAGGAAACACTGCATGTTGGTGAAGGGCATATTGAAGAAGGATCAGCCGAGTGGTTCTTGTGGGAGAACAACTCCATTTGGCTCACTAACTTCACACACCATCAGGCTTCCAAGCAGCTCTCAAGGAAACTCAGTTTTCACACTCTATGCTTAGTGCCCTTTGAGTGCATTATCTAGGATTGAACATGGTAGAGCATCCCACAAAAACGAATGCTCCACATGCGGGTTTCACATGCCACCAACTCCACATTCACAGGCAACTTCAGCGCCACAGCCGTTTTCAAATAGCCCTCAAAGCAAAGGCTCTAGACGCAAATATTGGTGTGAGAGCTAATTCAATCAAGGAAACACTGCATGTTGGTGAAGGGCATATTGAAGAAGGATCAGCCGAGTGGTTCTTGTGGGAGAACAACTCCATTTGGCTCACTAACTTCACACACCATCAGGCTTCCAAGCAGCTCTCAAGGAAACTCAGTTTTCACACTCTATGCTTAGTGCTCTTTGTGTGCCTAGGACTGAAATGAAGCTTGAGGAGCATCCCACACAAACGAATGCTCCACATGCGGGTTTCACATGCCACCAACTCCACATTCACAGGCAACTTCAGCGCCACAGTCGTTTTCAGATAGCCCTCAATGCAAAGGCTCAAGACGCAAATATTGGTGTGAGAGCTAATTCAATCAAGGAAACACTGCATGTTGGTGAAGGGCATATTGAAGAAGGATCAGCCGAGTGGTTCTTGTGGGAGAACAACTCCATTTGGCTCACTAACTTCACACACCATCAGGCTTCCAAGCAGCTCTCAAGGAAACTCAGGTTGCACACTCTATGCTTAGTGCTCTTTGTGTGCCTATTACTGAAATGAATCTTGGTCAGCATCCCACACAAACGAATGCTCCACATGCGGGTTTCACATGCCACCAACTCCACATTCACAGGCAACTTCAGCGCCACAGCCGTTTTCTGATAGCCCTCAATGCAAAGGCTCTAGACGCAAATATTGGTGTGAGAGCTAATTCAATCAAGGAAACACTGCATGTTGGTGAAGGGCATATTGAAGAAGGATCAGCCGAGTGGTTCTTGTGGGAGAACAACTCCATTTGGCTCACTAACTTCACACACCATCAGGCTTCCAAGCAGCTCTCAAGGAAACTCAGTTTCCACACTCTATGCTTAGTGCCCTTTGAGTGCATTATCTAGGAATGAACCTGGTAGAGCATCCCACACAAACGAATGCTCCACATGCGGGTTTCACATGCCACCAACTCCACATTCACAGGCAACTTCAGCGCCACAGTCGTTTTCAGATAGCCCTCAATGCAAAGGCTCTAGACGCAAATATTGGTGTGAGAGCTAATTCAATCAAGGAAACACTGCATGTTGGTGAAGGGCATATTGAAGAAGGATCAGCCGAGTGGTTCTTGTGGGAGAACAACTCCATTTGGCTCACTAACTTCACACACCATCAGGCTTCCAAGCAGCTCTCAAGGAAACTCAGTTTTCACACTCTATGCTTAGTGCCCTTTGAGTGCATTATCTAGGAATGAACATGGTAGAGCATCCCACACAAACGAATGCTCCACATGCGGGTTTCACATGCCACCAACTCCACATTCACAAGCAACTTCTGAGCCACAGCTGTTTTCAGATAGCCCTCAATGCAAAGGCTCTAGACGCAAATATTGGTGTGAGAGCTAATTCAATCAAGGAAACACTGCATGTTGGTGAAGGGCATATTGAAGAAGGATCAGCCGAGTGGTTCTTGTGGGAGAACAACTCCATTTGGCTCACTAACTTCACACACCATCAGGCTTCCAAGCAGCTCTCAAGGAAACTCAGTTTTCACACTCTATGCTTAGTGCCCTTTGAGTTCATTATCAAGAATGAACCTGGTAGAGCATCCCACACAAACGAATGCTCCACATGCGGGTTTCACATGCCACCAACTCCACATTCACAGGCAACTTCAGCGCCACAGCCGTTTTCAAATAGCCCTCAAAGCAAAGGCTCTAGACGCAAATATTGGTGTGAGAGCTAATTCAATCAAGGAAACACTGCATGTTGGTGAAGGGCATATTGAAGAAGGATCAGCCGAGTGGTTCTTTTGGGAGAACAACTCCATTTGGCTCACTAACTTCACACACCATCAGGCTTCCAAGCAGCTCTCAAGGAAACTCAGTTTTCACACTCTATGCTTAGTGCTCTTTGTGTGCCTAGGACTGAAATGAAGCTTGAGGAGCATCCCACACAAACGAATGCTCCACATGCGGGTTTCACATGCCACCAACTCCACATTCACAGGCAACTTCAGCGCCACAGTCGTTTTCAGATAGCCCTCAATGCAAAGGCTCAAGACGCAAATATTGGTGTGAGAGCTAATTCAATCAAGGAAACACTGCATGTTGGTGAAGGGCATATTGAAGAAGGATCAGCCGAGTGGTTCTTGTGGGAGAACAACTCCATTTGGCTCACTAACTTCACACACCATCAGGCTTCCAAGCAGCTCTCAAGGAAACTCAGGTTGCACACTCTATGCTTAGTGCTCTTTGTGTGCCTATTACTGAAATGAATCTTGGTCAGCATCCCACACAAACGAATGCTCCACATGCGGGTTTCACATGCCACCAACTCCACATTCACAGGCAACTTCAGCGCCACAGCCGTTTTCTGATAGCCCTCAATGCAAAGGCTCTAGACGCAAATATTGGTGTGAGAGCTAATTCAATCAAGGAAACACTGCATGTTGGTGAAGGGCATATTGAAGAAGGATCAGCCGAGTGGTTCTTGTGGGAGAACAACTCCATTTGGCTCACTAACTTCACACACCATCAGGCTTCCAAGCAGCTCTCAAGGAAACTCAGTTTCCACACTCTATGCTTAGTGCCCTTTGAGTGCATTATCTAGGAATGAACCTGGTAGAGCATCCCACACAAACGAATGCTCCACATGCGGGTTTCACATGCCACCAACTCCACATTCACAGGCAACTTCAGCGCCACAGTCGTTTTCAGATAGCCCTCAATGCAAAGGCTCTAGACGCAAATATTGGTGTGAGAGCTAATTCAATCAAGGAAACACTGCATGTTGGTGAAGGGCATATTGAAGAAGGATCAGCCGAGTGGTTCTTGTGGGAGAACAACTCCATTTGGCTCACTAACTTCACACACCATCAGGCTTCCAAGCAGCTCTCAAGGAAACTCAGTTTTCACACTCTATGCTTAGTGCCCTTTGAGTGCATTATCTAGGAATGAACATGGTAGAGCATCCCACACAAACGAATGCTCCACATGCGGGTTTCACATGCCACCAACTCCACATTCACAAGCAACTTCTGAGCCACAGCTGTTTTCAGATAGCCCTCAATGCAAAGGCTCTAGACGCAAATATTGGTGTGAGAGCTAATTCAATCAAGGAAACACTGCATGTTGGTGAAGGGCATATTGAAGAAGGATCAGCCGAGTGGTTCTTGTGGGAGAACAACTCCATTTGGCTCACTAACTTCACACACCATCAGGCTTCCAAGCAGCTCTCAAGGAAACTCAGTTTTCACACTCTATGCTTAGTGCCCTTTGAGTTCATTATCAAGAATGAACCTGGTAGAGCATCCCACACAAACGAATGCTCCACATGCGGGTTTCACATGCCACCAACTCCACATTCACAGGCAACTTCAGCGCCACAGCCGTTTTCAGATAGCCCTCAATGCAAAGGCTCTAGACGCAAATATTGGTGTGAGAGCTAATTCAATCAAGGAAACACTGCATGTTGGTGAAGGGCATATTGAAGAAGGATCAGCCGAATGGTTCTTATGGGAGAACAACTCCATTTGGCTCACTAACTTCACACACCATCAGGCTTCCAAGCAGCTCTCAAGGAAATTCAGTTTTCACACTCTATGCTTAGTGCTCTTTGTGTGCCTAGGACTGAAATGAAGCTTGGTCAGCATCCCACACAAACGAATGCTCCACATGCGGGTTTCACATGCCACCAACTCCACATTCACAGGCAACTTGAGCGCCACAGCTGTTTTCAGATAGCCCTCAATGCAAAGGCTCTAGACGCAAATATTGGTGTGAGAGCTAATTCAATCAAGGAAACACTGCATGTTGGTGAAGGGCATATTGAAGAAGGATCAGCCGAGTGGTTCTTGTGGGAGAACAACTCCATTTGGCTCACTAACTTCACACACCATCAGGCTTCCAAGCAGCTCTCAAGGAAACTCAGTTTTCACACTCTATGCTTAGTGCCCTATGAGTGCCTAGGACTGAATTGAAGCTTGGAGAGCATCCCACATAAACGAATGCTCCACATGCGGGTTTCACATGCCACCAACTCCACATTCACAGACAACTTCAGCGCCACAGCCGTTTTCAGATAGCCCTCAATGCAAAGGCTCTAGACGCAAATATTGGTGTGAGAGCTAATTCAATCAAGGAAACACTGCATGTTGGTGAAGGGCATATTGAAGAAGGATCAGCCGAGTGGTTCTTGTGGGAGAACAACTCCATTTGGCTCACTAACTTCACACACCATCAGGCTTCCAAGCAGCTCTCAAGGAAACTCAGTTTTCACACTCTATGCTTAGTGCCCTTTGAGTGCATTATCTAGGAATGAACCTGGTAGAGCATCATACACAAACGAATGCTCCACATGCGGGTTTCACATGCCACCAACTCCACAATCACAGGCAACTTCAGAGCCACAGCTGTTTTCAGGTAGCCCTCAATGCAAAGGCTCTAGACGCAAATATTGGTGTGAGAGCTAATTCAATCAAGGAAACACTGCATGTTGGTGAAGGGCATATTGAAGAAGGATCAGCTGAGTGGTTCTTGTGGGAGAACAACTCCATTTGGCTCACTAACTTCACACACCATCAGGCTTCCAAGCAGCTCTCAAGGAAACTCAGTTTTCACACTCTATGCTTAGTGTTCTTTGAGTGCCTAGGACTGAACTGAACCTGGTAGAGCATCCCACACAAACGAATGCTCCACATGCGGGTTTCACATGCCACCAACTCCACATTCACAGGCAACTTCAGCGCCGCAGTCGTTTTCAGATAGCCCTCAATGCAAAGGCTCTAGACGCAAATATTGGTGTGAGAGCTAATTCAATCAAGGACACACTGCATGTTGGTGAAGGGCATATTGAAGAAGGATCAGCCGAGTGGTTCTTGTGGGAGAACAACTCCATTTGGCTCACTAACTTCACACACCATCAGGCTTCCAAGCAGCTCTCAAGGAAAATCAGTTTTCACACTCTATGCTTAGTGCCCTATGAGTGCCTAGGACTGAATTGAAGCTTGGAGAGCATCCCACATAAACGAATGCTCCACATGCGGGTTTCACATGCCACCAACTCCACATTCACAGGCAACTTCAGCGCCACAGCCATTTTCAGATAGCCCTCAATGCAAAGGCTCTAGACGCAAATATTGGTGTGAGAGCTAATTCAATCAAGGAAACACTGCATGTTGGTGAAGGGCATATTGAAGAAGGATCAGCCGAGTGGTTCTTGTGGGAGAACAACTCCATTTGGCTCACTAACTTCACACACCATCAGGCTTCCAAGCAGCTCTCAAGGAAACTCAGTTTTCACACTCTATGTTTAGTGCCCATTGAGTGCATTATCTAGGAATGAACCTGGTAGAGCATCCCACACAAACGAATGCTCCACATGCGGGTTTCACATGCCACCAACTCCACATTCACAGGCAACTTCAGCGCCACAGCCGTTTTCAGATAGCCCTCAATGCAAAGGCTCTAGACGCAAATATTGGTGTGAGAGCTAATTCAATCAAGGAAACACTGCATGTTGGTGAAGGGCATATTGAAGAAGGATCAGCCGAGTGGTTCTTGTGGGAGAACAACTCCATTTGGCTCACTAACTTCACACACCATCAGGCTTCCAAGCAGCTCTCAAGGAAACTCAGTTTTCACACTCTATGCTTAGTGTCCTTTGAGTGCATTATCTAGGAATGAACCTGGTAGAGCATCCCACACAAACGAATGCTCCACATGCGGGTTTCACATGCCACCAACTCCACATTCACAAGCAACTTCAGAGCCACAGCTGTTTTCAGATAGCCCTCAATGCAAAGGCTCTAGACGCAAATATTGGTGTGAGAGCTAATTCAATCAAGGAAACACTGCATGTTGGTGAAGGGCATATTGAAGAAGGATCAGCCGAGTGGTTCTTGTGGGAGAACAACTCCATTTGGCTCACTAACTTCACACACCATCAGGCTTCCAAGCAGCTCTCAAGGAAACTCAGTTTTCACACTCTATGCTTAGTGCTCTTTGTGTGCCAAGGACTGAAATGAAGCTTGGGGAGCATCCCACACAAACGAATGCTCCACATGCGGGTTTCACATGCCAACAACTCCACATTCACAGGCAACTTCAGCGCCACAGCCGTTTTCAGATAGCCCTCAATGCATAGGCTCTAGACGCAAATATTGGTGTGAGAGCTAATTCAATCAAGGAAACACTGCATGTTGGTGAAGGGCATATTGAAGAAGGATCAGCCGAGTGGTTCTTAGGGGAGAACAACTGCATTTGGCTCACTATCTTCACACACCATCAGGCTTCCAAGCAGCTCTCAAGGAAACTCAGTTTTCACACTCTATGCTTAGTGCCCTATGAGTGCCTAGGACTGAATTGAAGCTTGGAGAGCATCCCACATAAACGAATGCTCCACATGCGGGTTTCACATGCCACCAACTCCACATTCACAGGCAACTTCAGCGCCACAGCCGTTTTCAGATAGCCCTCAATGCAAAGGCTCTAGACGCAAATATTGGTGTGAGAGCTAATTCAATCAAGGAAACACTGCATGTTGGTGAAGGGCATATTGAAGAAGGATCAGCCGAGTGGTTCTTGTGGGAGAACAACTCCATTTGGCTCACTAACTTCACACACCATCAGGCTTCCAAGCAGCTCTCAAGGAAACTCAGTTTTCACACTCTATGTTTAGTGCCCATTGAGTGCATTATCTAGGAATGAACCTGGTAGAGCATCCCACACAAACGAATGCTCCACATGCGGGTTTCACATGCCACCAACTCCACATTCACAGGCAACTTCAGCGCCACAGCCGTTTTCAGATAGCCCTCAATGCAAAGGCTCTAGACGCAAATATTGGTGTGAGAGCTAATTCAATCAAGGAAACACTGCATGTTGGTGAAGGGCATATTGAAGAAGGATCAGCCGAGTGGTTCTTGTGGGAGAACAACTCCATTTGGCTCACTAACTTCACACACCATCAGGCTTCCAAGCAGCTCTCAAGGAAACTCAGTTTTCACACTCTATGCTTAGTGTCCTTTGAGTGCATTATCTAGGAATGAACCTGGTAGAGCATCCCACACAAACGAATGCTCCACATGCGGGTTTCACATGCCACCAACTCCACATTCACAAGCAACTTCAGAGCCACAGCTGTTTTCAGATAGCCCTCAATGCAAAGGCTCTAGACGCAAATATTGGTGTGAGAGCTAATTCAATCAAGGAAACACTGCATGTTGGTGAAGGGCATATTGAAGAAGGATCAGCCGAGTGGTTCTTGTGGGAGAACAACTCCATTTGGCTCACTAACTTCACACACCATCAGGCTTCCAAGCAGCTCTCAAGGAAACTCAGTTTTCACACTCTATGCTTAGTGCTCTTTGTGTGCCAAGGACTGAAATGAAGCTTGGGGAGCATCCCACACAAACGAATGCTCCACATGCGGGTTTCACATGCCAACAACTCCACATTCACAGGCAACTTCAGCGCCACAGCCGTTTTCAGATAGCCCTCAATGCATAGGCTCTAGACGCAAATATTGGTGTGAGAGCTAATTCAATCAAGGAAACACTGCATGTTGGTGAAGGGCATATTGAAGAAGGATCAGCCGAGTGGTTCTTAGGGGAGAACAACTGCATTTGGCTCACTATCTTCACACACCATCAGGCTTCCAAGCAGCTCTCAAGGAAACTCAGTTTTCACACTCTATGCTTAGTGCCCTATGAGTGCCTAGGACTGAATTGAAGCTTGGAGAGCATCCCACATAAACGAATGCTCCACATGCGGGTTTCACATGCCACCAACTCCACATTCACAGGCAACTTCAGCGCCACAGCCGTTTTCAGATAGCCCTCAATGCAAAGGCTCTAGACGCAAATATTGGTGTGAGAGCTAATTCAATCAAGGAAACACTGCATGTTGGTGAAGGGCATATTGAAGAAGGATCAGCCGAGTGGTTCTTGTGGGAGAACAACTCCATTTGGCTCACTAACTTCACACACCATCAGGCTTCCAAGCAGCTCTCAAGGAAACTCAGTTTTCACACTCTATGCTTAGTGCCCTTTGAGTGCATTATCTAGGAATGAACCTGGTAGAGCATCCCACACAAACGAATGCTCCACATGCGGGTTTCACATGCCACCAACTCCACATTCACAAGCAACTTCAGAGCCACAGCCTTTTTCAGATAGCCCTCAATGCAAAGGCTCTAGATGCAAATATTGGTGTGAGAGCTAATTCAATCAAGGAAACACTGCATGTTGGCGAAGGCCATATTGAAGAAGGATCAGCCGAGTGGTTCTTGTGGGAGAACAACTCCATTTGGCTCACTAACTTCACACACCATCAGGCTTCCAAGCAACTCTCAAGGAAACTCAGTTTTCACACTCTATGCTTAGTGCCCATTGAGGGCATTATCTATGAATGCACCTGGTAGAGCATCCCACACAAACGAATGCTCCACATGCGGGTTTCACATGCCACCAACTCCACATTCACAGGCAACTTCAGCGCCACAGCCGTTTTCAGATAGCCCTCAATGCAAAGGCTCTAGACGCAAATATTGGTGTGAGAGCTAATTCAATCAAGGACACACTGCATGTTGGTGAAGGGCATATTGAAGAAGGATCATCCGAGTGGTTCTTGTGGGAGAACAACTCCATTTGGCTCACTAACTTCACACACCATCAGGCTTCCAAGCAGCTCTCAAGGAAACTCAGTTTTCACACTCTATGCTTAGTGCCCTATGAGTGCCTAGGACTGAATTGAAGCTTGGAGAGCATCCCACATAAACGAATGCTCCACATGCGGGTTTCACATGCCACCAACTCCACATTCGCAGGCAACTTCAGCGCCACAGCCGTTTTCAGATAGCCCTCAATGCAAAGGCTCTAGACGCAAATATTGGTGTGAGAGCTAATTCAATCAAGGACACACTGCATGTTGGTGAAGGGCATATTGAAGAAGGATCAGCCGAGTGGTTCTTGAGGGAGAACAACTCCATTTGGCTCACTATCTTCACACACCATCAGGCTTCCAAGCAGCTCTCAAGGAAACTCAGTTTTCACACTCTATGCTTAGTGCCCTTTGAGTGCATTATCTAGGAATGAACATGGTAGAGCATCATACACGTACGAATGCTCCACTTGCGGGTTTCACATGCCACCAACTCCACAATCACAGGCAACTTCAGTGCCACAGTCGTTTTCAGATAGCCCTCAATGCAAAGGCTCTAGACGCAAATATTGGTGTGAGAGCTAATTCAATCAAGGAAACACTGCATGTTGGTGAAGGGCATATTGAAGAAGGATCAGCCGAGTGGTTCTTGTGGGAGAACAACTCCATTTGGCTCACTAACTTCACACACCATCAGGCTTCCAAGCAGCTCTCAAGGAAACTCAGTTTTCACACTCTATGCTTAGTGCCCTTTGAGTGCATTATCTAGGAATGAACCTGGTAGAGCATCCCACACAAACGAATGCTCCACATGCGGGTTTCACATGCCACCAACTCCACATTCACAAGTAACTTCAGAGCCACAGCTTTTTTCAGATAGCCCTCAATGCAAAGGCTCTAGACGCAAATATTGGTGTGAGAGCTAATTCAATCAAGAAAACACTGCATGTTGGTGAAGGGCATATTGAAGAAGGATCAGCGAGTGGTTCTTGTGGGAGAACAACTCCATTTGGCTCATTAACTTCACACACCATCAGGCTTCCAAGCAGCTCTCAAGGAAACTCAGTTTTCACACTCTATGCTTAGTGCCCATTGCATGGCAAGGACTGAACTGAACCTGGTAGAGCATCCCACACAAACGAATGCTCCACATGCGGGTTTCACATGCCACCAACTCCACATTCACAGGCAACTTCAGCGCCACAGCCGTTTTCAGATAGCCCTCAATGCAAAGGCTCTAGACGCAAATATTGGTGTGAGAGCTAATTCAATCAAGGACACACTGCATGTTGGTGAAGGGCATATTGAAGAAGGATCAGCCGAGTGGTTCTTGTGGGAGAACAACTCCATTTGGCTCACTAACTTCACACACCATCAGGCTTCCAAGCAGCTCTCAAGGAAACTCAGTTTTCACACTCTATGCTTAGTGCCCTATGAGTGCCTAGAACTGAATTGAAGCTTGGAGAGCATCCCACATAAACGAATGCTCCACATGCGGGTTTCACATGCCACCAACTCCACATTCACAGGCAACTTCAGCGCCACAGCCGTTTTCAGATAGCCCTCAATGCAAAGGCTCTAGACGCAAATATTGGTGTGAGAGCTAATTCAATCAAGGAAACACTGCATGTTGGTGAAGGGCATATTGAAGAAGGATCAGCCGAGTGGTTCTTGTGGGAGAACAACTCCATTTGGCTCACTAACTTCACACACCATCAGGCTTCCAAGCAGCTCTCAAGGAAACTCAGTTTTCACACTCTATGTTTAGTGCCCATTGAGTGCATTATCTAGGAATGAACCTGGTAGAGCATCCCACACAAACGAATGCTCCACATGCGGGTTTCACATGCCACCAACTCCACATTCACAGGCAACTTCAGCGCCACAGCCGTTTTCAGATAGCCCTCAATGCAAAGGCTCTAGACGCAAATATTGGTGTGAGAGCTAATTCAATCAAGGAAACACTGCATATTGGTGAAGGGCATATTGAAGAAGGATCAGCCGAGTGGTTCTTGTGGGAGAACAACTCCATTTGGCTCACTAACTTCACACACCATCAGGCTTCCAAGCAGCTCTCAGGGAAACTCAGTTTTCACACTCTATGCTTAGTGCCCTTTGAGTGCATTATCTAGGAATGAACCTGGTAGAGCATCCCACACAAACGAAAGCTCCACATGCGGGTTTCACATGCCACCAACTTCACATTCACAAGCAACTTCAGAGCCACAGCTGTTTTCAGATAGCCCTCAATGCAAAGGCTCTAGACGCAAATATTGGTGTGAGAGCTAATTCAATCAAGGAAACACTGCATGTTGGTGAAGGGCATATTGAAGAAGGATCAGCCGAGTGGTTCTTGTGGGAGAACAACTCCATTTGGCTCATTAACTTCACACACCATCAGGCTTCCAAGCAGCTCTCAAGGAAACTCAGTTTTCACACTCTATGCTTAGTGCCCATTGCATGGCAAGGACTGAACTGAACCTGGTAGAGCATCCCACACAAACGAATGCTCCACATGCGGGTTTCACATGCCACCAACTCCACATTCACAGGCAACTTCAGCGCCACAGTCGTTTTCAGATAGCCCTCAATGCAAAGGCTCTAGACGCAAATATTGGTGTGAGAGCTAATTCAATCAAGGACACTGCATGTTGGTGAAGGGCATATTGAAGAAGGATCAGCCGAGTGGTTCTTGTGGGAGAACAACTCCATTTGGCTCACTAACTTCACACACCATCAGGCTTCCAAGCAGCTCTCAAGGAAACTCAGTTTTCACACTCTATGCTTAGTGCCCTATGAGTGCCTAGGACTGAATTGAAGCTTGGAGAGCATCCCACATAAACGAATGCTCCACATGCGGGTTTCACATGCCACCAACTCCACATTCACAGGCAACTTCAGCGCCACAGCCGTTTTCAGATAGCCCTCAATGCAAAGGCTCTAGACGCAAATATTGGTTTGAGAGCTAATTCAATCAAGGAAACACTGCATGTTGGTGAAGGGCATATTGAAGAAGGATCAGCCGAGTGATTCTTGTGGGGAGAACAACTCCATTTGGCTCACTAACTTCACACACCATCAGGCTTCCAAGCAGCTCTCAAGGAAACTCAGTTTTTACACTCTATGCTTAGTGCCCTATGAGTGCCTAGGACTGAATTGAAGCTTGGAGAGCATCCCACACAAACGAATGCTCCACATGCGGGTTTCACATGCCACCAACTCCACATTCACAGGCAACTTCAGCGCCACAGCCGTTCTCAGATAGCCCTCAATGCAAAGGCTCTAGACGCAAATATTGGTGTGAGAGCTAATTCAATCAAGGAAACACTGCATGTTGGTGAAGGGCATATTGAAGAAGGATCAGCCGAGTGGTTCTTGTCGGAGAACAACTCCATTTGGCTCACTAACTTCACACACCATCAGGCTTCCAAGCAGCTCTCAAGGAAACTCAGTTTTCACACTCTATGCTTAGTGCCCTTTGAGTGCATTATCTAGGAATGTGCCTGGTAGAGCATCCCACACAAACGAATGCTCCACATGCGGGTTTCACATGCCACCAACTCCACATTCACAGGCAACTTCAGAGCCACAGCTGTTTTCAGATAGCCCTCAATGCAAAGGCTCTAGACGCAAATATTGGTTTGAGAGCTAATTCAATCAAGGAAACACTGCATGTTGGTGAAGGGCATATTGAAGAAGGATCAGCCGAGTGGTTCTTGTGGGAGAACAACTACATTTGGCTCACTAACTTCACACACCATCAGGCTTCCAAGCAGCTCTCAAGGAAACTCAGTTTTCACACTCTATGCTTAGAGCTCTTTGTGTGCCTAGGACTGAAATGAAGCTTGGTCAACATCCCACACAAACGAATGCTCCACATGCGGGTTTCACATGCCACCAACTCCACATTCACAGGCAACTTCAGCGCCACAGCCGTTTTCAGATAGCCCTCAATGCAAAGGCTCTAGACACAAATATTGGTGTGAGAGCTAATTCAATCAAGGAAACACTGCATGTTGGTGAAGGGCATATTGAAGAAGGATCAGCCGAGTGGTTCTTGTGGGAGAACAAATCCATTTGGCTCACTAACTTCACACACCATCAGGCTTCCAAGCAGCTCTCAAGGAAACTCAGGTTTCACACTCTATGCTTAGTGCCCTATGAGTGCCTAGGACTGAATTGAAGCTTGGAGAGCATCCCACATAAACGAATGCTCCACATGCGGGTTTCACATGCCACCAACTCCACATTCACAGGCAACTTCAGCGCCACAGCCGTTTTCAGATAGCCCTCAATGCAAAGGCTCTAGACACAAATATTGGTGTGAGAGCTAATTCAATCAAGGAAACACTGCATGTTGGTGAAGGGCATATTGAAGAAGGATCAGCCGAGTGGTTCTTGTGGGAGAACAACTCCATTTGGCTCACTAACTTCACACACCATCAGGCTTCCAAGCAGCTCTCAAGGAAACTCAGTTTTCACACTCTATGCTTAGTGCCCTTTGAGTGCATTATCTAGGAATGAACCTGGTAGAGCATCCCACACAAACGAATGCTCCACATGCGGGTTTCACATGCCACCAACTCCACATTCACAGGCAACTTCAGCGCCACAGCAGTTTTCAGAAAACCCTCAATGCAAAGGCTCTAGACGCAAATATTGGTGTGAGAGCTAATTCAATCAAGGAAACACTGCATGTTGGTGAAGGGCATATTGAAGAAGGATCAGCCGAGTGGTTCTTGTGGGAGAACAACTCCATTTGGCTCACTAACTTCACACACCATCAGGCTTCCAAGCAGCTCTCAAGGAAACTCAGTTTTCACACTCTATGCTTAGTGCCCTTTGTGTGCCTAGGACTGAAATGAAGCTTGGTCAGCATCCCACATAAACGAATGCTCCACATGCGGGTTTCACATGCCACCAACTCCACATTCACAGGCAACTTCAGCGCCACAGCCGTTTTCAGATAGCCCTCAATGCAAAGGCTCTAGACGCAAATATTGGTGTGAGAGCTAATTCAATCAAGAAAACACTGCATGTTGGTGAAGGGCATATTGAAGAAGGATCAGCCGAGTGATTCTTGTGGGAGAACAACTCCATTTGGCTCACTAACTTCACACACCATCAGGCTTCCAAGCAGCTCTCAAGGAAACTCAGTTTTCACACTCTATGCTTAGTGCCCTTTGAGTGCATTATCTAGGAATGAACCTGGTAGAACATCCCACACAAACGAAGGCTCCACATGCGGGTTTCACATGCCACCAACTCCACATTCACAGGCAACTTCAGCGCCACAGCCGTTCTCAGATAGCCCTCAATGCAAAGTCTCTAGACGCAAATATTGGTGTGAGAGCTAATTCAATCAGGAAACACTGCATGTTGGTGAAGGGCATATTGAAGAAGGATCAGCTGAGTGGTTCTTGTGGGAGAACAACTCCATTTGGCTCACTAACTTCACACACCATCAGGCTTCCAAGCAGCTCTCAAGGAAACTCAGTTTTCACACTCTATGCTTAGTGCCCTTTGAGTGCATTATCTAGGAATGAACCTGGTAGAGCATCCCACACAAACGAATGCTCCACATGCGGGTTTCACATGCCACCAACTCCACATTCACAGGCAACTTCAGCGCCACAGCCGTTTTCAGATAGCCCTCAATGCAAAGGCTCTAGACGCAAATATTGGTGTGAGATCTAATTCAATCAAGGAAACACTGCATGTTGGTGAAGGGCATATTGAAGAAGGATCAGCCGAGTGGTTCTTGTGGGAGAACAACTCCATTTGGCTCACTAACTTCACACACCATCAGGCTTCCAAGCAGCTCTCAAGGAAACTCAGTTTTCACACTCTATGCTTAGTGCCCTTTGTGTGCCTAGGACTGAAATGAAGCTTGGTCAGCATCCCACACAAACGATTGCTCCACATGCGGGTTTCACATGCCACCAACTCCACATTCACAGGCAACTTCAGCGCCACAGCCGTTTTCAGATAGCCCTCAATGCAAAGGCTCTAGACGCAAATATTGGTGTGAGAGCTAATTCAATCAAGGAAACACTGCATGTTGGTGAAGGGCATATTGAAGAAGGATCAGCCGAGTGGTTCTTGTGGGAGAAGAACTCCATTTGGCTCACTAACTTCACACACCATCAGGCTTCCAAGCAGCTCTCAAGGAAACTCAGTTTTCACACTCTATGCTAAGTGCCCTTTCAGTGCATTATCTAGGAATGAACCTGGTAGAGCATCCCACACAAACGAATGCTCCACATGCGGGTTTCACATGCCACCAACTCCACATTCACAGGCAACTTCAGCGCCACAGCCGTTTTCAGATAGCCCTCAATGCAAAGGCTCTGGACGCAAATATTAGTGTGAGAGCTAATTCAATCAAGGAAACACTGCATGTTGGTGAAGGTCATATTAAAGAAGGATCAGCCGAGTGGTTCTTGTGGGAGAACAACTCCATTTGGCTCACTAACTTCACACACCATCAGGCTTCCAAGCAGCTCTCAAGGAAACTCAGTTTTCACACTCTATGCTTAGTGCCCTTTGAGTGCCTAGGACTGAAATGAACCTGGTAGAGCATCCCACACAAACGAATGCTCCACATGCGGGTTTCACATGCCACCAACTCCACATTCACAGGCAACTTCAGCGCCACAGCCATTTTCAGATAGCCCTCAATGTAAAGGCTCTAGACGCAAATATTGGTGTGAGAGCTAATTCAATCAAGGAAACACTTCATATTGGTGAAGGGCATATTGAAGAAGGATCAGCCGAGTGGTTCTTGTGGGAGAACAACTCCATTTGGCTCACTAACTTCACACACCATCAGGCTTCCAAGCAGCTCTCAAGGAAACTCAGGTTGCACACTCTATGCTTAGTGCTCTTTGTGTGCCTAGGACTGAAATGAAGCTTGGTCAACATCCCACACAAACGAATGCTCCACATGCGGGTTTCACATGCCACCAACTCCACATTCACAGGCAACTTCAGCGCCACAGCCGTTTTCAGATAGCCCTCAATGCAAAGGCTCTAGACGCAAATATTGGTGTGAGAGCTAATTCAATCAAGGAAACACTGAATGTTGGTGAAGGGCATATTGAAGAAGGATCAGCCGAGTGGTTCTTGTGGGAGAACAACTCCATTTGGCTCACTAACTTCACACACCATCAGGCTTCCAAGCAGCTCTCAAGGAAACTCAGTTTTCACACTCTATGCTTAGTGCCCTTTGAGTGCATTATCTAGGAATGAACCTGGTAGAGCATCCCACACAAACGAATGCTCCACATGCGGGTTTCACATGCCACCAACTCCACATTCACAGGCAACTTCAGCGCCACAGCCGTTTTCAGATAGCCCTCAATGCAAAGGCTCTAGACGCAAATATTGGTGTGAGAGCTAATTCAATCAAGGAAACACTGCATGTTGGTGGAGGGCATATTGAAGAAGGATCAGCCGAGTGGTTCTTGTGGGAGAACAACTCCATTTGGCTCACTAACTTCACACACCATCAGGCTTCCAAGCAGCTCTCAAGGAAACTCAGTTTTCACACTCTATGCTTAGTGCCCTTTGCATGGCAAGGACTGAAATGAACCTCGTAGAGCATCCCACACAAACGAATGCTCCACATGCGGGATCACATGCCACCAACTCCACATTCACAGGCAACTTCAGCGCCACAGCCGTTTTCAGATAGCCCTCAATGCAAAGGCTCTAGACGCAAATATTGGTGTGAGAGCTAATTCAATCAAGGAAACACTGAATGTTGGTGAAGGGCATATTGAAGAAGGATCAGCCGAGTGGTTCTTGTGGGAGAACAACTCCATTTGGCTCACTAACTTCACACACCATCAGGCTTCCAAGCAGCTCTCAAGGAAACTCAGTTTTCACACTCTATGCTTAGTGCCCTTTGAGTGCATTATCTAGGAATGAACCTGGTAGAGCATCCCACACAAACGAATGCTCCACATGCGGGTTTCACATGCCACCAACTCCACATTCACAGGCAACTTCAGCGCCACAGCCGTTTTCAGATAGCCCTCAATGCAAAGGCTCTAGACGCAAATATTGGTGTGAGAGCTAATTCAATCAAGGAAACACTGCATGTTGGTGAAGGGCATATTGAAGAAGGATCAGCCGAGTGGTTCTTGTGGGAGAACAACTCCATTTGGCTCACTAACTTCACACACCATCAGGCTTCCAAGCAGCTCTCAAGGAAACTCAGTTTTCACACTCTATGCTTAGTGCCCTTTGAGTGCATTATCTAGGAATGAACCTGGTAGAGCATCCCACACAAACGAAGGCTCCACATGCGGGTTTCACATGCCACCAACTCCACATTCACAGGCAACTTCAGCGCCACAGCCGTTTTCAGATAGCCCTCAATGCAAAGGCTCTAGACGCAAATATTGGTGTGAGAGCTAATTCAATCAAGGAAACACTGCATGTTGGTGAAGGGCATATTGAAGAAGGATCAGCCGAGTGGTTCTTGTGGGAGAAGAACTCCATTTGGCTCACTAACTTCACACACCATCAGGCTTCCAAGCAGCTCTCAAGGAAACTCAGTTTTCACACTCTATGCTTAGTGCCCTTTGAGTGCATTATCTAGGAATGAACCTGGTAGAGCATCCCACACAAACGAATGCTCCACATGCGGGTTTCACATGCCACCAACTCCACATTCACAGGCAACTTCAGCGCCACAGCCGTTTTCAGATAGCCCTCAATGCAAAGGCTCTAGACGCAAATATTAGTGTGAGAGCTAATTCAATCAAGGAAACACTGCATGTTGGTGAAGGTCATATTAAAGAAGGATCAGCCGAGTGGTTCTTGTGGGAGAACAACTCCATTTGGCTCACTAACTTCACACACCATCAGGCTTCCAAGCAGCTCTCAAGGAAACTCAGTTTTCACACTCTATGCTTAGTGCCCTTTGAGAGCCTAGGACTGAAATGAACCTGGTAGAGCATCCCACACAAACGAATGCTCCACATGCGGGTTTCACATGCCACCAACTCCACATTCACAGGCAACTTCAGCGCCACAGCCATTTTCAGATAGCCCTCAATGTAAAGGCTCTAGACGCAAATATTGGTGTGAGAGCTAATTCAATCAAGGAAACACTTCATATTGGTGAAGGGCATATTGAAGAAGGATCAGCCGAGTGGTTCTTGTGGGAGAACAACTCCATTTGGCTCACTAACTTCACACACCATCAGGCTTCCAAGCAGCTCTCAAGGAAACTCAGGTTGCACACTCTATGCTTAGTGCTCTTTGTGTGCCTAGGACTGAAATGAAGCTTGGTCAGCATCCCACACAAACGAATGCTCCACATGCGGGTTTCACATGCCACCAACTCCACATTCACAGGCAACTTCAGCGCCACAGCCATTTTCAGATAGCCCTCAATGCAAAGGCTCTAGACGCAAATATTGGTGTGAGAACTAATTCTATCAAGGAAACACTGCATGTTGGTGAAGGGCATATTGAAGAAGGATCAGCCGAGTGGTTCTTGTGGGAGAACAACTCCATTTGGCTCACTAACTTCACACACCATCAGGCTTCCAAGCAGCTCTCAAGGAAACTCAGTTTTCACACTCTATGCTTAGTGCCCTTTGTGTGCCTAGGACTGAAATGAAGCTTGGTCAGCATCCCACACAAACGAATGCTCCACATGCGGGTTTCACATGCCACCAACTCCACATTCACAGGCAACTTCAGCGCCACAGCCGTTTTCAGATAGTCCTCAATGCAAAGGCTCTAGACGCAAATATTGGTGTGAGAGCTAATTCAATCAAGGAAACACTGCATGTTGGTGAAGGGCATATTGAAGAAGGATCAGCTGAATGGTTCTTGTGGCAGAACAACTCCATTTGGCTCACTAACTTCACACACCATCAGGCTTTCAAGCAGCTCTCAAGGAAACTCAGGTTTCACACTCTATGCTTAGTGCCCTTTGTGTGCCTAGGACTGAAATGAAGCTTGGTCAGCATCCCACACAAACGAATGCTCCACATGCGGGTTTCACAGGCCACCAACTCCACATTCACAGGCAACTTCAGCGCCACAGCCGTTTTCAGATAGCCCTCAATGCAAAGGCTCTAGACGCAACTATTGGTGTGAGAGCTAATTCAGTCAAGAAACACTGCATGTTGGTGAAGGGCATATTGAAGAAGGATCAGCCGAGTGGTTCTTGTGGGAGAACAACTCCATTTGGCTCACTAACTTCACACACCATCAGGCTTCCAAGCAGCTCTCAAGGAAACTCAGTTTTCACACTCTATGCTTAGTGCCCTTTGAGTGCATTATCTAGGAATGAACCTGGTAGAGCATCCCACACAAACGAATGCTCCACATGCGGGTTTCACATGCCACCAACTCCACATTCACAGGCAACTTCAGCGCCACAGCGGTTTTCAGATAGCCCTCAATGCAAAGGCTCTAGACGCAAATATTGGTGTGAGAGCTAATTCAATCAAGGACACACTGCATGTTGGTGAAGGGCATATTGAAGAAGGATCAGCCGAGTGGTTCTTGTGGGAGAACAACTCCATTTGGCTCACTAACTTCACACACCATCAGGCTTCCAAGCAGCTCTCAAGGAAACTCAGTTTTCACACTCTATGCTTAGTGCCCTTTGAGTGCCTAGGACTGAAATGAAGCTTGGTGAGCATCCCACATAAACGAATGCTCCACATGCGGGTTTCACATGCCACCAACTCCACATTCACAGGCAACTTCAGCGCCACAGCCGTTTTCAGATAGCCCTCAATGCAAGGGCTCTAGATGCAAATATTGGTGTGAGAGCTAATTCAATCAAGGAAACACTGCATGTTGGTGAAGGGCATATTGAAGAAGGATCAGCCGAGTGGTTCTTGTGGGAGAACAACTCCATTTGGCTCACTAACTTCACACACCATCAGGCTTCCAAGCAGCTCTCAAGGAAACTCAGTTTTCACACTCTATGCTTAGTGCCCTTTGCATGGCTAGGACAGAAATGAACCTGGTAGAGCATCCCACACAAACGAATGCTCCACATGCGGGTTTCACATGCCACCAACTCCACATTCACAGGCAACTTCAGCGCCACAGCCGTTTTCAGATAGCCCTCAATGCAAAGGCTCTAGACGCAAATATTGGTGTGAGAGCTAATTCAATCAAGGAAACAATTCATGTTGGTGAAGGGCATATTGAAGAAGGATCAGCCGAGTGGTTCTTGTGGGAGAACAACTCCATTTGGCTCACTAACTTCACACACCATCAGGCTTCCAAGCAGCTCTCAAGGAAACTCAGGTTGCACACTCTATGCTTAGTGCTCTTTGTGTGCCTAGGACTGAAATGAAGCTTGGTCAGCATCCCACACAAACGAATGCTCCACATGCGGGTTTCACATGCCACCAACTCCACATTCACAGGCAACTTCAGCGCCACAGCCGTTTTCAGATAGCCCTCAATGCAAAGGCTCTAGACGCAAATATTGGTGTGAGAGCTAATTCAATCAAGGAAACACTGCATGTTGGTGAAGGGCATATTGAAGAAGGATCAGCCGAGTGGTTCTTGTGGGAGAAGAACTCCATTTGGCTCACTAACTTCACACACCATCAGGCTTCCAAGCAGCTCTCAAGGAAACTCAGTTTTCACACTCTATGCTTAGTGCCCTTTGAGTGCCTAGGACTGAAATGAACCTGGTAGAGCATCCCACACAAACGAATGCTCCACATGCGGGTTTCACATGCCACCAACTCCACATTCACAGGCAACTTCAGCGCCACAGCCATTTTCAGATAGCCCTCAATGTAAAGGCTCTAGACGCAAATATTGGTGTGAGAGCTAATTCAATCAAGGAAACACTTCATATTGGTGAAGGGCATATTGAAGAAGGATCAGCCGAGTGGTTCTTGTGGGAGAACAACTCCATTTGGCTCACTAACTTCACACACCATCAGGCTTCCAAGCAGCTCTCAAGGAAACTCAGGTTGCACACTCTATGCTTAGTGCTCTTTGTGTGCCTAGGACTGAAATGAAGCTTGGTCAGCATCCCACACAAACGAATGCTCCACATGCGGGTTTCACATGCCACCAACTCCACATTCACAGGCAACTTCAGCGCCACAGCCATTTTCAGATAGCCCTCAATGCAAAGGCTCTAGACGCAAATATTGGTGTGAGAACTAATTCAATCAAGGAAACACTGCATGTTGGTGAAGGGCATATTGAAGAAGGATCAGCCGAGTGGTTCTTGTGGGAGAACAACTCCATTTGGCTCACTAACTTCACACACCATCAGGCTTCCAAGCAGCTCTCAAGGAAACTCAGTTTTCACACTCTATGCTTAGTGCCCTTTGTGTGCCTAGGACTGAAATGAAGCTTGGTCAGCATCCCACACAAACGAATGCTCCACATGCGGGTTTCACATGCCACCAACTCCACATTCACAGGCAACTTCAGCGCCACAGCCGTTTTCAGATAGTCCTCAATGCAAAGGCTCTAGACGCAAATATTGGTGTGAGAGCTAATTCAATCAAGGAAACACTGCATGTTGGTGAAGGGCATATTGAAGAAGGATCAGCCGAATGGTTCTTGTGGCAGAACAACTCCATTTGGCTCACTAACTTCACACACCATCAGGCTTTCAAGCAGCTCTCAAGGAAACTCAGGTTTCACACTCTATGCTTAGTGCCCTTTGTGTGCCTAGGACTGAAATGAAGCTTGGTCAGCATCCCACACAAACGAATGCTCCACATGCGGGTTTCACAGGCCACCAACTCCACATTCACAGGCAACTTCAGCGCCACAGCCGTTTTCAGATAGCCCTCAATGCAAAGGCTCTAGACGCAACTATTGGTGTGAGAGCTAATTCAGTCAAGAAACACTGCATGTTGGTGAAGGGCATATTGAAGAAGGATCAGCCGAGTGGTTCTTGTGGGAGAACAACTCCATTTGGCTCACTAACTTCACACACCATCAGGCTTCCAAGCAGCTCTCAAGGAAACTCAGTTTTCACACTCTATGCTTAGTGCCCTTTGAGTGCATTATCTAGGAATGAACCTGGTAGAGCATCCCACACAAACGAATGCTCCACATGCGGGTTTCACATGCCACCAACTCCACATTCACAGGCAACTTCAGCGCCACAGCCGTTTTCAGATAGCCCTCAATGCAAAGGCTCTAGACGCAAATATTGGTGTGAGAGCTAATTCAATCAAGGACACACTGCATGTTGGTGAAGGGCATATTGAAGAAGGATCAGCCGAGTGGTTCTTGTGGGAGAACAACTCCATTTGGCTCACTAACTTCACACACCATCAGGCTTCCAAGCAGCTCTCAAGGAAACTCAGGTTTTTACACTCTATGCTTAGTGCCCTTTGAGTGCCTAGGACTGAAATGAAGCTTGGTGAGCATCCCACATAAACGAATGCTCCACATGCGGGTTTCACATGCCACCAACTCCACATTCACAGGCAACTTCAGCGCCACAGCCGTTTTCAGATAGCCCTCAATGCAAGGGCTCTAGATGCAAATATTGGTGTGAGAGCTAATTCAATCAAGGAAACACTGCATGTTGGTGAAGGGCATATTGAAGAAGGATCAGCCGAGTGGTTCTTGTGGGAGAACAACTCCATTTGGCTCACTAACTTCACACACCATCAGGCTTCCAAGCAGCTCTCAAGGAAACTCAGTTTTCACACTCTATGCTTAGTGCCCTTTGAGTGCATTATCTAGGAATGAACCTGGTAGAGCATCCCACATAAACGAATGCTCCACATGCGGGTTTCACATGCCACCAACTCCACATTCACAGGCAACTTCAGCGCCACAGCCGTTTTCAGATAGCCCTCAATGCAAAGGCTCTAGACGCAAATATTGGTGTGAGAGCTAATTCAATCAAGGAAACACTGCATGTTGGTGAAGGACATATTGAAGAAGGATCAGCCGAGTGGTTCTTGTGGGAGAACAACTCCATTTGGCTCACTAACTTCACACACCATCAGGCTTCCAAGCAGCTCTCAAGGAAACTCAGTTTTCACACTCTATGCTTAGTGCCCTTTGAGTGCATTATCTAGGAATGAACCTGGTAGAGCATCCCACACAAACGAATGCTCCACATGCGGGTTTCACATGCCACCAACTCCACATTCACAGGCAACTTCAGCGCCACAGCCGTTTTCAGATAGCCCTCAAAGCAAAGGCTCTAGACGCAAATATTGGTGTGAGAGCTAATTCAATCAAGGAAACACTGCATGTTGGTGAAGGGCATATTAAAGAAGGATCAGCCGAGTGGTTCTTGTGGGAGAACAACTACATTTGGCTCACTAACTTCACACACCATCAGGCTTCCAAGCAGCTCTCAAGGAAACTCAGTTTTCACACTCTATGCTTAGTGCCCTTTGCATGGCTAGGACAGAAATGAACCTGGTAGAGCATCCCACACAAACGAATGCTCCACATGCGGGTTTCACATGCCACCAACTCCACATTCACAGGCAACTTCAGCGCCACAGCCGTTTTCAGATAGCCCTCAATGCAAAGGCTCTAGACGCAAATATTGGTGTGAGAGCTAATTCAATCAAGGAAACAATTCATGTTGGTGAAGGGCATATTGAAGAAGGATCAGCCGAGTGGTTCTTGTGGGAGAACAACTCCATTTGGCTCACTAACTTCACACACCATCAGGCTTCCAAGCAGCTCTCAAGGAAACTCAGGTTGCACACTCTATGATTAGTGCTCTTTGTGTGCCTAGGACTGAAATGAAGCTTGGTCAGCATCCCACACAAACGAATGCTCCACATGCGGGTTTCACATGCCACCAACTCCACATTCACAGGCAACTTCAGCGCCACAGCCGTTTTCAGATAGCCCTCAATGCAAAGGCTCTAGACGCAAATATTGGTGTGAGAGCTAATTCAATCAAGGAAACACTGCATGTTGGTGAAGGGCATATTGAAGAAGGATCAGCCGAGTGGTTCTTGTGGGAGAACAACTCCATTTGGCTCACTAACTTCACACACCATCAGGCTTCCAAGCAGCTCTCAAGGAAACTCAGTTTTCACACTCTATGCTTAGTGCCCTTTGTGTGCCTAGGACTGAAATGAAGCTTGGTCAGCATCCCACACAAACGAATGCTCCACATGCGGGTTTCACATGCCACCAACTCCACATTCACAGGCAACTTCAGCGCCACAGCCGTTTTCAGATAGCCCTCAATGCAAAGGCTCTAGACGCAAATATTGGTGTGAGAGCTAATTCAATCAAGGAAACACTGCATGTTGGTGAAGGGCATATTGAAGAAGGATCAGCCGAGTGGTTCTTGTGGGAGAACAACTCCATTTGGCTCACTAACTTCACACACCATCAGGCTTCCAAGCAGCTCTCAAGGAAACTCAGTTTTCACACTCTATGCTTAGTGCCCTTTGAGTGCATTATCTAGGAATGAACCTGGTAGAGCATCCCACATAAACGAATGCTCCACATGCGGGTTTCACATGCCACCAACTCCACATTCACAGGCAACTTCAGCGCCACAGCCGTTTTCAGATAGCCCTCAATGCAAAGGCTCTAGACGCAAATATTGGTGTGAGAGCTAATTCAATCAAGGAAACACTGCATGTTGGTGAAGGACATATTGAAGAAGGATCAGCCGAGTGGTTCTTGTGGGAGAACAACTCCATTTGGCTCACTAACTTCACACACCATCAGGCTTCCAAGCAGCTCTCAAGGAAACTCAGTTTTCACACTCTATGCTTAGTGCCCTTTGAGTGCATTATCTAGGAATGAACCTGGTAGAGCATCCCACATAAACGAATGCTCCACATGCGGGTTTCACATGCCACCAACTCCACATTCACAGGCAACTTCAGCGCCACAGCCGTTTTCAGATAGCCCTCAATGCAAAGGCTCTAGACGCAAATATTGGTGTGACAGCTAATTCAATCAAGGAAACACTGCATGTTGGTGAAGGACATATTGAAGAAGGATCAGCCGAGTGGTTCTTGTGGGAGAACAACTCCATTTGGCTCACTAACTTCACACACCATCAGGCTTCCAAGCAGCTCTCAAGGAAACTCAGTTTTCACACTCTATGCTTAGTGCCCTTTGAGTGCATTATCTAGGAATGAACCTGGTAGAGCATCCCACACAAACGAATGCTCCACATGCGGGTTTCACATGCCACCAACTCCACATTCACAGGCAACTTCAGCGCCACAGCCGTTTTCAGATAGCCCTCAAAGCAAAGGCTCTAGACGCAAATATTGGTGTGAGAGCTAATTCAATCAAGGAAACACTGCATGTTGGTGAAGGGCATATTAAAGAAGGATCAGCCGAGTGGTTCTTGTGGGAGAACAACTACATTTGGCTCACTAACTTCACACACCATCAGGCTTCCAAGCAGCTCTCAAGGAAACTCAGTTTTCACACTCTATGCTTAGTGCCCTTTGCATGGCTAGGACAGAAATGAACCTGGTAGAGCATCCCACACAAACGAATGCTCCACATGCGGGTTTCACATGCCACCAACTCCACATTCACAGGCAACTTCAGCGCCACAGCCGTTTTCAGATAGCCCTCAATGCAAAGGCTCTAGACGCAAATATTGGTGTGAGAGCTAATTCAATCAAGGAAACACTGCATGTTGGTGAAGGGCATATTGAAGAAGGATCAGCCGAGTGGTTCTCGTGGGACAACAACTCCATTTGGCTCACTAACTTCACACACCATCAGGCTTCCAAGCAGCTCTCAAGGAAACTCAGTTTTCACACTCTATGCTTAGTGCCCTTTGAGTGCATTATCTAGGAATGAACCTGGTAGAGCATCCCACATAAACGAATGCTCCACATGCGGGTTTCACATGCCACCAACTCCACATTCACAGGCAACTTCAGCGCCACAGCCGTTTTCAGATAGCCCTCAATGCAAAGGCTCTAGACGCAAATATTGGTGTGAGAGCTAATTCAATCAAGGAAACACTGCATGTTGGTGAAGGACATATTGAAGAAGGATCAGCCGAGTGGTTCTTGTGGGAGAACAACTCCATTTGGCTCACTAACTTCACACACCATCAGGCTTCCAAGCAGCTCTCAAGGAAACTCAGTTTTCACACTCTATGCTTAGTGCCCTTTGAGTGCATTATCTAGGAATGAACCTGGTAGAGCATCCCACACAAACGAATGCTCCACATGCGGGTTTCACATGCCACTAACTCCACATTCACAGGCAACTTCAGCGCCACAGCCGTTTTCAGATAGCCCTCAATGCAAAGGCTCTAGACGCAAATATTGGTGTGAGAGCTAATTCAATCAAGGAAACACTGCATGTTGGTGAAGGGCATATTGAAGAAGGATCAGCCGAGTGGTTCTTGTGGGAGAACAACTCCATTTGGCTCACTAACTTCACACACCATCAGGCTTCCAAGCAGCTCTCAAGGAAACTCAGGTTTTCACACTCTATGCTTAGTGCCCTTTGAGTGCCTAGGACTGAAATGAAGCTTGGTGAGCATCCCACATACACGAATGCTCCACATGCGGGTTTCACATGCCACCAACTCCACATTCACAGGCAACTTCAGCGCCACAGCCGTTTTCAGATAGCCCTCAATGCAAAGGCTCTAGACGCAAATATTGGTGTGAGAGCTAATTCAATCAAGAAAACACTGCATGTTGGTGAAGGGCATATTGAAGAAGGATCAGCCGAGTGGTTCTTGTGGGAGAACAACTCCATTTGGCTCACTAACTTCACACACCATCAGGCTTCCAAGCAGCTCTCAAGGAAACTCAGTTTTCACACTCTATGCTTAGTGCCCTTTGAGTGCATTATCTAGGAATGAACCTGGTAGAACATCCCACACAAACGAAGGCTCCACATGCGGGGTTTCACATGCCACCAACTCCACATTCACAGGCAACTTCAGCGCCACAGCCGTTCTCAGATAGCCCTCAATGCAAAGTCTCTAGACGCAAATATTGGTGTGAGAGCTAATTCAATCAGGAAACACTGCATGTTGGTGAAGGGCATATTGAAGAAGGATCAGCCGAGTGGTTCTTGTGGGAGAACAACTCCATTTGGCTCACTAACTTCACACACCATCAGGCTTCCAAGCAGCTCTCAAGGAAACTCAGTTTTCACACTCTATGCTTAGTGCCCTTTGAGTGCATTATCTAGGAATGAACCTGGTAGAGCATCCCACACAAACGAATGCTCCACATGCGGGTTTCACATGCCACCAACTCCACATTCACAGGCAACTTCAGCGCCACAGCCGTTTTCAGATAGCCCTCAATGCAAAGGCTCTAGACGCAAATATTGTTGTGAGAGCTAATTCAATCAAGGAAACACTGCATGTTGGTGAAGGACATATTGAAGAAGGATCAGCCGAGTGGTTCTTGTGGGAGAACAACTCCATTTGGCTCACTAACTTCACACACCATCAGGCTTCCAAGCAGCTCTCAAGGAAACTCAGTTTTCACACTCTATGCTTAGTGCCCTTTGAGTGCATTATCTAGGAATGAACCTGGTAGAGCATCCCACACAAACGAATGCTCCACATGCGGGTTTCACATGCCACCAACTCCACATTCACAGGCAACTTCAGCGCCACAGCCGTTTTCAGATAGCCCTCAATGCAAAGGCTCTAGACGCAAATATTGGTGTGAGAGCTAATTCAATCAAGGAAACACTGCATGTTGGTGAAGGGCATATTGAAGAAGGATCAGCCGAGTGGTTCTTGTGGGAGAACAACTCCATTTGGCTCACTAACTTCACACACCATCAGGCTTCCAAGCAGCTCTCAAGGAAACTCAGGTTTTCACACTCTATGCTTAGTGCCCTTTGAGTGCCTAGGACTGAAATGAAGCTTGGTGAGCATCCCACATACACGAATGCTCCACATGCGGGTTTCACATGCCACCAACTCCACATTCACAGGCAACTTCAGCGCCACAGCCGTTTTCAGATAGCCCTCAATGCAAAGGCTCTAGACGCAAATATTGGTGTGAGAGCTAATTCAATCAAGAAAACACTGCATGTTGGTGAAGGGCATATTGAAGAAGGATCAGCCGAGTGGTTCTTGTGGGAGAACAACTCCATTTGGCTCACTAACTTCACACACCATCAGGCTTCCAAGCAGCTCTCAAGGAAACTCAGTTTTCACACTCTATGCTTAGTGCCCTTTGAGTGCATTATCTAGGAATGAACCTGGTAGAACATCCCACACAAACGAAGGCTCCACATGCGGGTTTCACATGCCACCAACTCCACATTCACAGGCAACTTCAGCGCCACAGCCGTTCTCAGATAGCCCTCAATGCAAAGTCTCTAGACGCAAATATTGGTGTGAGAGCTAATTCAATCAGGAAACACTGCATGTTGGTGAAGGGCATATTGAAGAAGGATCAGCCGAGTGGTTCTTGTGGGAGAACAACTCCATTTGGCTCACTAACTTCACACACCATCAGGCTTCCAAGCAGCTCTCAAGGAAACTCAGTTTTCACACTCTATGCTTAGTGCCCTTTGAGTGCATTATCTAGGAATGAACCTGGTAGAGCATCCCACACAAACGAATGCTCCACATGCGGGTTTCACATGCCACCAACTCCACATTCACAGGCAACTTCAGCGCCACAGCCGTTTTCAGATAGCCCTCAATGCAAAGGCTCTAGACGCAAATATTGTTGTGAGAGCTAATTCAATCAAGGAAACACTGCATGTTGGTGAAGGGCATATTGAAGAAGGATCAGCCGAGTGGTTCTTGTGGGAGAACAACTCCATTTGGCTCACTAACTTCACACACCATCAGGCTTCCAAGCAGCTCTCAAGGAAACTCAGTTTTCACACTCTATGCTTAGTGCCCTTTGAGTGCATTATCTAGGAATGAACCTGGTAGAGCATCCCACACAAACGAATGCTCCACATGCGGGTTTCACATGCCACCAACTCCACATTCACAGGCAACTTCAGCGCCACAGCCGTTTTCAGATAGTCCCTCAATGCAAAGGCTCTAGACGCAAATATTGGTGTGAGAGCTAATTCAATCAAGGAAACACTGCATGTTGGTGAAGGGCATATTGAAGAAGGATCAGCTGAGTGGTTCTTGTGGGAGAACAACTCCATTTGGCTCACTAACTTCACACACCACCAGGCTTCCAATGAGCTCTCAAGGAAACTCAGGTTTCACACTCTATGCTTAGTGCCCTTTGTGTGCCTAGGACTGAAATGAAGCTTGGTCAGCATCCCACACAAACGAATGCTCCACATGCGGGTTTCACATGCCACCAACTCCACATTCACAGGCAACTTCAGCGCCACAGCCGTTTTCAGATAGCCCTCAATGCAAAGGCTCTAGACGCAAATATTGGTGTGAGAGCTAATTCAATCAAGGAAACACTGCATGTTGGTGAAGGGCATATTGAAGAAGGATCAGCCGAGTGGTTCTTGTGGGAGAACAACTCCATTTGGCTCACTAACTTCACACACCATCAGGCTTCCAAGCAGCTCTCAAGGAAACTCAGTTTTCACACTCTATGCTTAGTGCCCTTTGAGTGCATTATCTAGGAATGAACCTGGTAGAGCATCCCACACAAACGAATGCTCCACATGCGGGTTTCACATGCCACCAACTCCACATTCACAGGCAACTTCAGCGCCACAGCCGTTTTCAGATAGCCCTCAATGCAAAGGCTCTAGACGCAAATATTGTTGTGAGAGCTAATTCAATCAAGGAAACACTGCATGTTGGTGAAGGGCATATTGAAGAAGGATCAGCCGAGTGGTTCTTGTGGGAGAACAACTCCATTTGGCTCACTAACTTCACACACCATCAGGCTTCCAAGCAGCTCTCAAGGAAACTCAGTTTTCACACTCTATGCTTAGTGCCCTTTGAGTGCATTATCTAGGAATGAACCTGGTAGAGCATCCCACACAAACGAATGCTCCACATGCGGGTTTCACATGCCACCAACTCCACATTCACAGGCAACTTCAGCGCCACAGCCGTTTTCAGATAGTCCTCAATGCAAAGGCTCTAGACGCAAATATTGGTGTGAGAGCTAATTCAATCAAGGAAACACTGCATGTTGGTGAAGGGCATATTGAAGAAGGATCAGCTGAGTGGTTCTTGTGGGAGAACAACTCCATTTGGCTCACTAACTTCACACACCACCAGGCTTCCAATGAGCTCTCAAGGAAACTCAGGTTTCACACTCTATGCTTAGTGCCCTTTGTGTGCCTAGGACTGAAATGAAGCTTGGTCAGCATCCCACACAAACGAATGCTCCACATGCGGGTTTCACATGCCACCAACTCCACATTCACAGGCAACTTCAGCGCCACAGCCGTTTTCAGATAGCCCTCAATGCAAAGGCTCTAGACGCAAATATTGGTGTGAGAGCTAATTCAATCAAGGAAACACTGCATGTTGGTGAAGGGCATATTGAAGAAGGATCAGCCGAGTGGTTCTTGTGGGAGAACAACTCCATTTGGCTCACTAACTTCACACACCATCAGGCTTCCAAGCAGCTCTCAAGGAAACTCAGTTTTCACACTCTATGCTTAGTGCAATTTGAGTGCATTATCTAGGAATGAACCTGGTAGAGCATCCCACACAAACGAATGCTCCACATGCGGGTTTCACATGCCACCAACTCCACATTCACAGGCAACTTCAGCGCCACAGCCGTTTTCAGATAGCCCTCAATGCAAGGGTCTAGACGCAAATATTGGTGTGAGAGCTAATTCAATCAAGGAAACACTGCATGTTGGTGAAGGGCATATTGAAGAAGGATCAGCCGAGTGGTTCTTGTGGGAGAACAACTCCATTTGGCTCACTAACTTCACACACCATCAGGCTTCCAAGCAGCTCTCAAGGAAACTCAGTTTTCACACTCTATGCTTAGTGCCCTTTGAGTGCCTAGGACTGAAATGAAGCTTGGTGAGCATCCCACACAAACGAATGCTCCACATGCGGGTTTCACATGCCACTAACTCCACATTCACAGGCAACTTCAGCGCCACAGCCGTTTTCAGATAGCCCTCAATGAAAGGCTCTAGACGCAAATATTGGTGTGAGAGCTAATTCAATCAAGGAAACACTGCATGTTGGTGAAGGGCATATTGAAGAAGGATCAGCCGAGTGGTTCTTGTGGGAGAACAACTCCATTTGGCTCACTAACTTCACACACCATCAGGCTTCCAAGCAGCTCTCAAGGAAACTCAGTTTTCACACTCTATGCTTAGTGCTCTTTGTGTGCCTAGGACTGAAATGAAGCTTGGTGAGCATCCCACACAAACGAATGCTGCACATGCAGGTTTCACATGCCACCAACTCCACATTCACAGGCAACTTCAGCGCCACAGCCGTTTTCAGATAGCCCTCAATGCAAAGGCTCTAGACACAAATATTGGTGTGAGAGCTAATTCAATCAAGGAAACACTGCATGTTGGTGAATGGCATATTGAAGAAGGATCAGCCGAGTGGTTCTTGTGGAGAACAACTCCATTTGGCTCACTAACTTCACACACCATCAGGCTTCCAAGCAGCTCTCAAGGAAACTCAGTTTTCACACTCTATGCTTAGTGCCCTTTGAGTGCATTATCTAGGAATGAACCTGGTAGAGCATCCCACATAAACGAATGCTCCACATGCGGGTTTCACATGCCACCAACTCCACATTCACAGGCAACTTCAGCGCCACAGCCGTTTTCAGATAGCCCTCAATGCAAAGGCTCTAGACGCAAATATTGGTGTGAGAGCTAATTCAATCAAGGAAACACTGCATGTTGGTGAAGGACATATTGAAGAAGGATCAGCCAAGTGGTTCTTGTGGGAGAACAACTCCATTTGGCTCACTAACTTCACACACCATCAGGCTTCCAAGCAGCTCTCAAGGAAACTCAGTTTTCACACTCTATGCTTAGTGTTCTTTGTGTGCCTAGGACTGAAATGAAGCTTGGTCAGCATCCCACACAAACGAATGCTCCACATGCGGGTTTCACATGCCACCAACTCCACATTCACAGGCAACTTCAGCGCCACAGCCGTTTTCAGATAGCCCTCAATGCAAAGGCTCTAGACGCAAATATTGGTGTGAGAGCTAATTCAATCAAGGAAACACTGCATGTTGGTGAAGGGCATATTGAAGAAGGATCAGCCGAGTGGTTCTTGTGGGAGAACAACTCCATTTGGCTCACTAACTTCACACACCATCAGGCTTCCAAGCAGCTCTCAAGGAAACTCAGTTTTCACACTCTATGCTTAGTGCCCTTTGAGTGCATTATCTAGGAATGAACCTGGTAGAGCATCCCACACAAACGAATGCTCCACATGCGGGTTTCACATGCCACCAACTCCACATTCACAGGCAACTTCAGCGCCACAGCCGTTTTCAGATAGCCCTCAATGCAAAGGCTCTAGACGCAAATATTGGTGTGAGAGCTAATTCAATCAAGGAAACACTGCATGTTGGTGAAGTGCATATTGAAGAAGGATCAGCCGAGTGGTTCTTGTGGGAGAACAACTCCATTTGGCTCACTAACTTCACACACCATCAGGCTTCCAAGCAGCTCTCAAGGAAACTCAGGTTTTCACACTCTATGCTTAGTGCCCTTTGAGTGCCTTGGACTGGAATGAAGCTTGGTGAGCATCCCACATACACGAATGCTCCACATGCGGGTTTCACATGCCACCAACTCCACATTCACAGGCAACTTCAGCGCCACAGCCGTTTTCAGATAGCCCTCAATGCAAGGGTCTAGACGCAAATATTGGTGTGAGAGCTAATTCAATCAAGGAAACACTGCATGTTGGTGAAGGGCATATTGAAGAAGGATCAGCCGAGTGGTTCTTGTGGGAGAACAACTCCATTTGGCTCACTAACTTCACACACCATCAGGCTTCCAAGCAGCTCTCAAGGAAACTCAGTTTTCACACTCTATGCTTAGTGCCCTTTGAGTGCCTAGGACTGAAATGAAGCTTGGTGAGCATCCCACACAAACGAATGCTCCACATGCGGGTTTCACATGCCACTAACTCCACATTCACAGGCAACTTCAGCGCCACAGCCGTTTTCAGATAGCCCTCAATGAAAGGCTCTAGACGCAAATATTGGTGTGAGAGCTAATTCAATCAAGGAAACACTGCATGTTGGTGAAGGGCATATTGAAGAAGGATCAGCCGAGTGGTTCTTGTGGGAGAACAACTCCATTTGGCTCACTAACTTCACACACCATCAGGCTTCCAAGCAGCTCTCAAGGAAACTCAGTTTTCACACTCTATGCTTAGTGCCCTTTGAGTGCATTATCTAGGAATGAACCTGGTAGAGCATCCCACACAAACGAATGCTCCACATGCGGGTTTCACATGCCACCAACTCCACATTCACAGGCAACTTCAGCGCCACAGCCGTTTTCAGATAGCCCTCAATGAAAGGCTCTAGACGCAAATATTGGTGTGAGAGCTAATTCAATCAAGGAAACACTGCATGTTGGTGAAGGGCATATTGAAGAAGGATCAGCCGAGTGGTTCTTGTGGGAGAACAACTCCATTTGGCTCACTAACTTCACACACCATCAGGCTTCCAAGCAGCTCTCAAGGAAACTCAGTTTTCACACTCTATGCTTAGTGCCCTTTGTGTGCCTAGGACTGAAATGAAGCTTGGTCAGCATCCCACACAAACGAATGCTCCACATGCGGGTTTCACATGCCACCAACTCCACATTCACAGGCAACTTCAGCGCCACAGCCGTTTTCAGATAGCCCTCAATGCAAAGGCTCTAGACGCAAATATTGGTGTGAGAGCTATTTCAAGCAAGGAAACACTGCATGTTGGTGAAGGGCATATTGAAGAAGGATCAGCCGAGTGGTTCTTGTGGGAGAACAACTCCATTTGGCTCACTAACTTCACACACCATCAGGCTTCCAAGCAGCTCTCAAGGAAACTCAGTTTTCACACTCTATGCTTAGTGCTCTTTGTGTGCCTAGGACTGAAATGAAGCTTGGTGAGCATCCCACAAAACGAATGCTGCACATGCAGGTTTCACATGCCACCAACTCCACATTCACAGGCAACTTCAGCGCCACAGCCGTTTTCAGATAGCCCTCAATGCAAAGGCTCTAGACACAAATATTGGTGTGAGAGCTAATTCAATCAAGGAAACACTGCATGTTGGTGAATGGCATATTGAAGAAGGATCAGCCGAGTGGTTCTTGTGGGAGAACAACTCCATTTGGCTCACTAACTTCACACACCATCAGGCTTCCAAGCAGCTCTCAAGGAAACTCAGTTTCACACTCTATGCTTAGTGCCCTTTGAGTGCATTATCTAGGAATGAACCTGGTAGAGCATCCCACATAAACGAATGCTCCACATGCGGGTTTCACATGCCACCAACTCCACATTCACAGGCAACTTCAGCGCCACAGCCGTTTTCAGATAGCCCTCAATGCAAAGGCTCTAGACGCAAATATTGGTGTGAGAGCTAATTCAATCAAGGAAACACTGCATGTTGGTGAAGGACATATTGAAGAAGGATCAGCCGAGTGGTTCTTGTGGGAGAACAACTCCATTTGGCTCACTAACTTCACACACCATCAGGCTTCCAAGCAGCTCTCAAGGAAACTCAGTTTTCACACTCTATGCTTAGTGCCCTTTGAGTGCATTATCTAGGAATGAACCTGGTAGAGCATCCCACACAAACGAATGCTCCACATGCGGGTTTCACATGCCACCAACTCCACATTCACAGGCAACTTCAGCGCCACAGCCGTTTTCAGATAGCCCTCAAAGCAAAGGCTCTAGACGCAAATATTGGTGTGAGAGCTAATTCAATCAAGGAAACACTGCATGTTGGTGAAGGGCATATTAAAGAAGGATCAGCCGAGTGGTTCTTGTGGGAGAACAACTACATTTGGCTCACTAACTTCACACACCATCAGGCTTCCAAGCAGCTCTCAAGGAAACTCAGTTTTCACACTCTATGCTTAGTGCCCTTTGCATGGCTAGGACAGAAATGAACCTGGTAGAGCATCCCACACAAACGAATGCTCCACATGCGGGTTTCACATGCCACCAACTCCACATTCACAGGCAACTTCAGCGCCACAGCCGTTTTCAGATAGCCCTCAATGCAAAGGCTCTAGACGCAAATATTGGTGTGAGAGCTAATTCAATCAAGGAAACACTGCATGTTGGTGAAGGGCATATTGAAGAAGGATCAGCCGAGTGGTTCTTGTGGGAGAACAACTCCATTTGGCTCACTAACTTCACACACCATCAGGCTTCCAAGCAGCTCTCAAGGAAACTCAGGTTGCACACTCTATGCTTAGTGCTCTTTGTGTGCCTAGGACTGAAATGAAGCTTGGTCAGCATCCCACACAAACGAATGCTCCACATGCGGGTTTCACATGCCACCAACTCCACATTCACAGGCAACTTCAGCGCCACAGCCGTTTTCAGATAGCCCTCAATGCAAAGGCTCTAGACGCAAATATTGGTGTGAGAGCTAATTCAATCAAGGAAACACTGCATGTTGGTGAAGGGCATATTGAAGAAGGATCAGCCGAGTGGTTCTTGTGGGAGAACAACTCCATTTGGCTCACTAACTTCACACACCATCAGGCTTCCAAGCAGCTCTCAAGGAAACTCAGTTTTCACACTCTATGCTTAGTGCCCTTTGTGTGCCTAGGACTGAAATGAAGCTTGGTCAGCATCCCACACAAACGAATGCTCCACATGCGGGTTTCACATGCCACCAACTCCACATTCACAGGCAACTTCAGCGCCACAGCCGTTTTCAGATAGCCCTCAATGCAAAGGCTCTAGACGCAAATATTGGTGTGAGAGCTAATTCAATCAAGGAAACACTGCATGTTGGTGAAGGGCATATTGAAGAAGGATCAGCCGAGTGGTTCTTGTGGGAGAACAACTCCATTTGGCTCACTAACTTCACACA
>NW_026700960.1:0-28082 GCF_030435755.1 Ochotona princeps
TAGCCTGATGGTGTGTGAAGTTAGTGAGCCAAATGAGTTGTTCTCCCACAAGAACCACTCGGCTGATCCTTCTTCAATATGCCCTTCACCAACATGCAGTGTTTCCTTGATTGAATTAGCTCTCACACCAATATTTACATCTAGAGGCTTTGCATTGAGGGCTATCTGAAAATGGCTGTGGCACTGAAGTTGCCTGAGAATGTGGAGTTGGTGGCATGTGAAACCCGCATGTGGAGCATTCCTTTGTCTATGATGCTCTACTAGATTCATTCCTAGATAATGCACTCAAAGGGCACTAAGCATAGAGTGTGAAAACTGAGTTTCCTTGAGAGCTGCTTGGAAGCTTGATGGTGTGTGAAGTTAGTGAGCCAAATGGAGTTGTTCTTGCACAAGGACCACTTGGTTGATCCTTCTTCAATATGCCCTTCACCAACATGCAGTGTTTCCTTGATTGAATTAGCTCTCACACCAATATTTGCGTCTAGAGCCTTTGCATTGAGGGCTATCTGAAAACGGCCGTGGCACTGAAGTTGCCTGTGAATGTGGAGTTGGTGGCATGTGAAACCCGCATGTGGAGCATTCGTTTGTGTGGGATGCTCACCAAGCTTCATTTCAGTCCTAGGCACTCAAAGGGCACTAAGCATAGAGTGTGAAAACTGAGTTTCCTTGAGAGCTGCTTGGAAGCCTGATGGTGTGTGAAGTTAGTGAGCCAAATGGAGTTGTTCTCCCACAAGAACCACTCGGCTGATCCTTCTTCAATATGCCCTTCACCAACATGCAGTGTTTCCTTGATTGAATTAGCTCTCACACCAATATTTGCGTCTAGAGCCTTTGCATTGAGGGCTATCTGAAAACGGCTGTGGCGCTGAAGTTGTGTGAAAATGTGGAGTTGGTGGCATGTGAAACCCGCATGTGGAGCATTCGTTTGTGTGGGATGCTCACCAAGTTTCATTTCAGTCCTGGCACACAAGGGGCACTAAGCATAGAGTGTGAAAACTGAGTTTCCTTGAGAGCTGCTTGGAGCCTGATGGTGTGTGAAGTTAGTGAGCCAAATGGAGTTGTTCTCCCACAAGAACCACTCGGCTGATCCTTCTTCAATATGCCCTTCACCAACATGCAGTGTTTCCTTGTTTGAATTAGCTCTCACACCAATATTTGCGTCTAGAGCCTTTGCATTGAGGGCTATCTGAAAACGGCTGTGGCGCTGAAGTTGCCTGAGAATGTGGAGTTGCTGGCATGTGAAACCCGCATGTGGAGCATTCGTTTGTGTGGGATGCTCTACCACATTCAATCCTAGATAATGCACTCAAAGGGCACTAAGCATAGAGTGTGAAAACTGAGTTTCCTTGAGAGCTGCTTGGAAGCCTGATGGTGTGTGAAGTTAGTGATCCAAATGGAGTTGTTCTCCCACAAGAACCACTCGGCTGATCCTTCTTCAATATGCCCTTCACCAACATGCAGTGTTTCCTTGATTGAATTAGCTCTCACACCAATATTTGCGTCTAGAGCCTTTGCATTGAGGGCTATGTGAAAACGGCTGTGGCGCTGAAGTTGCGTGAGAATGTGGAGTTGGTGGCATGTGAAACCCGCATGTGGAGCATTCGTTTGTGTGGGATGCTCTACCAGATTCAATCCTAGATAATGCAATCAAAGGGCACTAAGCATAGAGTGTGAAAACTGAGTTTCCTTGAGAGTTGCTTGGAAGCCTGATGGTGTGTGAAGTTAGTGAGCCAAATGGAGTTGTTCTCCCACAAGAACCACTCGGCTGATCCTTCTTCAATATGCCCTTCACCAACATGCAGTGTTTCCTTGATTGAATTAGCTCTCACACCAATATTTGCATCTAGAGACTTTGCATTGAGGGCTATCTAAAAACGGCTGTGGCGCTGAAGTTGCCTGAGAATGTGGAGTTGGTGGCATGTGAAACCCGCATGTGGAGCATTCGTTTGTGTGGGATGCTCTACCAGGTTCTCTCCTAGATAATGCAGTGAAAAGGCACTAAGCATAGAGTGTGAAAACTGAGTTTCCTTGAGAGCTGCTTGGAAGCCTGATGGTGTGTGAAGTTAGTGAGCCAAATGGAGTTGTTCTCCCACAAGAACCACTCGGCTGATCCTTCTTCAATATGCCCTTCACCAACATGCAGTGTTTCCTTGATTGAATTAGCTCTCAGACCAATATTTGCGTCTAGAGCCTTTGCATTGAGGGCTATCTGAAAATGGCTGTGGCGCTGAAGTTACCTGAGAATGTGGAGTTGGTGGCATGTGAAACCCGCATGTGGAGCATTCGTTTGTGTGGGATGCTCACCAAGCTTCATTTCAGTCCTAGGCACTCAAAGGGCACTAAGCATAGAGTGTGAAAACTGAGTTTCCTTGAGAGCTGCTTGGAAGCCTGATGGTGTGTGAAGTTAGTGAGCCAAATGGAGTTGTTCTCCCACAAGAACCACTCGGCTGAACCTTCTTCAATATGCCCTTCACCAACATGCAGTGTTTCCTTGATTGAATTAGCTCTCACACCAATATTTGCGTCTAGAGCCTTTGCATTGAGGGCTATCTGAAAACGGCTGTGGCGCTGAAGTTGCCTGAGAATGTGGAGTTGGTGGCATGTGAAACCCGCATGTGGAGCATTCGTTTGTGTGGGATGCTCTACCAAGCTTCATTTCAGTCCTAGGCACTCAAAGGGCACTAAGCATAGAGTGTGAAAACTGAGTTTCCTTGAGAGCTGCTTGGAAGCCTGATGGTGTGTGAAGTTAGTGAGCCAAATGGAGTTGTTCTCCCACAAGAACCACTCGGCTGATCCTTCTTCAATATGCCCTTCACCAACATGCAGTGTTTCCTTGATTGAATTAGCTCTCACACCAATATTTGCGTCTAGAGCCTTTGCATTGAGGGCTATCTGAAAACGGCTGTGGCGCTGAAGTTGCCTGTGAATGTGGAGTTGGTGGCATGTGAAACCCGCATGTGGAGCATTCGTTTGTGTGGGATGCTCACCAAGCTTCATTTGAGTCCAAGGCACTCAAAGGGCACTAAGCATAGAGTGTGAAAACTGAGTTTCCTTGAGAGCTGCTTGGAAGCCTGATGGTGTGTGAAGTTAGTGAGCCAAATGGAGTTGTTCTCCCACAAGAACCACTCGGCTGATCCTTCTTCAATATGCCCTTCACCAACATGCAGTGTTTCCTTGATTGAATTAGCTCTCACACCAATATTTGCGTCTAGAGCCTTTGCATTGAGGGCTATCTGAAAACGGCTGTGGCGCTGAAGTTGCCTGTGAATGTGGAGTTGGTGGCATGTGAAACCCGCATGTGGAGCATTCGTTTGTGTGGGATGCTCACCAAGCTTCATTTGAGTCCAAGGCACTCAAAGGGCACTAAGCATAGAGTGTGAAAACTGAGTTTCCTTGAGAGCTGCTTGGAAGCCTGATGGTGTGTGAAGTTAGTGAGCCAAATGGAGTTGTTCTCCCACAAGAACCACTCGGCTGATCCTTCTTCAATATGCCCTTCACCAACATGCAGTGTTTCCTTGATTGAATTAGCTCTCACACCAATATTTGCGTCTAGAGCCTTTGCATTGAGGGCTATCTGAAAACGGCTGTGGCGCTGAAGTTGTGTGAAAATGTGGAGTTGGTGGCATGTGAAACCCGCATGTGGAGCATTCGTTTGTGTGGGATGCTCACCAAGTTTCTTTTCAGTCCTGGCACACAAGGGGCACTAAGCATAGAGTGTGAAAACTGAGTTTCCTTGAGAGCTGCTTGGAGCCTGATGGTGTGTGAAGTTAGTGAGCCAAATGGAGTTGTTCTCCCACAAGAACCACTCGGCTGATCCTTCTTCAATATGCCCTTCACCAACATGCAGTGTTTCCTTGATTGAATTAGCTCTCACACCAATATTTACATCTAGAGGCTTTGCATTGAGGGCTATCTGAAAATGGCTGTGGCACTGAAGTTGCCTGAGAATGTGGAGTTGGTGGCATGTGAAACCCGCATGTGGAGCATTCGTTTGTGTATGATGCTCTACTGGATTCATTCCTAGATAATTCACTCAAAGGGCACTAAGCATAGAGTGTGAAAACTGAGTTTCCTTGAGAGCTGCTTGGAAGCCTGATGGTGTGTGAAGTTAGTGAGCCAAATGGAGTTGTTCTCCCACAAGGACCACTTGGTTGATCCTTCTTCAATATGCCCTTCACCAACATGCAGTGTTTCCTTGATTGAATTAGCTCTCACACCAATATTTGCGTCTAGAGCCTTTGCATTGGGGCTATCTGAAAACGGCTGTGGCGCTGAAGTTGCCTGAGAATGTGGAGTTGGTGGCATGTGAAACCCGCATGTGGAGCATTCGTTTGTGTGGGATGCTCTACCAAGCTTCATTTCAGTCCTAGGCACTCAAAGGGCACTAAGCATAGAGTGTGAAAACTGAGTTTCCTTGAGAGCTGCTTGGAAGCCTGATGGTGTGTGAAGTTAGTGAGCCAAATGGAGTTGTTCTCCCACAAGAACCACTCGGCTGATTCTTCTTCAATATGCCCTTCACCAACAGGCAGTGTTTCCTTGATTGAATTAGCTCTCACACCAATATTTGCGTCTAGAGCCTTTGCATTGAGGGCTATCTGAAAACGGCTGTGGCGCTGAAGTTGCCTGTGAATGTGGAGTTGGTGGCATGTGAAACCCGCATGTGGAGCATTCGTTTGTGTGGGATGCTCTACCAGATTCATTCCTAGATAATGCACTCAAAGGGCACTAAGCATAGAGTGTGAAAACTGAGTTTCCTTGAGAGCTGCTTGGAAGCCTGATGGTGTGTGAAGTTAGTGAGCCAAATGGAGTTGTTCTTCCACAAGAATCACTCGGCTGATCCTTCTTCAATATGCCCTTCACCAACATGCAGTGTTTCCTTGATTGAATTAGCTCTCACACCAATATTTGCGTCTAGAGCCTTTGCATTGAGGGCTATCTGAAAACGACTGTGGCGCTGAAGTTGCCTGTGAATGTGGAGTTGGTGGCATGTGAAACCCGCATGTGGAGCATTCGTTTGTGTGGGATGCTGTACTAGATTCAATCCTAGATAATGCAGTGAAAGGGCACTAAGCATAGAGTGTGAAAACTGAGTTTCCTTGAGAGCTGATTGGAAGCCTGATGGTGTGTGAAGTTAGTGAGCCAAATGGAGTTGTTCTCCCACAAGGACCACTCGGCTGATCCTTCTTCAATATGCCCTTCACCAACATGCAGTGTTTCCTTGATTGAATTAGCTCTCACACCAATATTTGCGTCTAGAGCCTTTGCATTGAGGGTTATCTGAAAACGGCTGTGGCGCTGAAGTTGCCTGTGAATGTGGAGTTGGTGGCATGTGAAACCCGCATGTGGAGCATTCGTTTGTGTGGGATGCTCACCAAACTTCATTTGAGTCCAAGGCACTCAAAGGGCACTAAGCATAGAGTGTGAAAACTGAGTTTTCTTGAGAGCTGCTTGGAAGCCTGATGGTGTGTGAAGTTAGTGAGCCAAATGGAGTTGTTCTCCCACAAGAACCACTCGGCTGATCCTTCTTCAATATGCCCTTCACCAACATGCAGTGTTTCCTTGATTGAATTAGCTCTCACACCAATATTTGCGTCTAGAGCCTTTGCATTGAGGGCTATCTGAAAACGGCTGTGGCGCTGAAGTTGTGTGAAAATGTGGAGTTGGTGGCATGTGAAACCCGCATGTGGAGCATTCGTTTGTGTGGGATGCTCTACCAGATTCATTCCTAGATAATGCACTCAAAGGGCACTAAGCATAGAGTGTGAAAACTGAGTTTCCTTGAGAGCTGCTTGGAAGCCTGATGGTGTGTGAAGTTAGTGAGCCAAATGGAGTTGTTCTCCCACAAAGAACCACTCGGCTGATCCTTCTTCAATATGCCCTTCACCAACATGCAGTGTTTCCTTGATTGAATTAGCTCTCACACCAATATTTGCGTCTAGAGCCTTTGCATTGAGGGCTATCTGAAAGCGGCTGTGGCGCTGAAGTTGCCTGTGAATGTGGAGTTGGTGGCATGTGAAGCCCGCATGTGGAGCATTCGTTTGTGTGGGATGCTCTACCAGGTTCATTCCTAGATAATGCACTGAAAGGGCACTAAGCATAGAGTGCGAAAACTGAGTTTCCTTGAGAGCTGCTTGGAAGCCTGATGGTGTGTGAAGTTAGTGAGCCAAATGGAGTTATTCTCTCACAAGAACCACTCGGCTGATCCTTCTTCAATATGCCCTTCACCAACATGCAGTGTTTCCTTGATTGAATTAGCTCTCACACCAATATTTGCGTCTAGAGCCCTTGCATTGAGGGCTATCTGAAAGCGGCTGTGGCGCTGAAGTTCCCTAGGAATGTGGAGTTGGTGGCATGTGAAACCCGCATGTGGAGCATTCGTTTGTGTGGGATGCTCTACCACATTCATTCCTAGATAATGCACTCAAAGGGCACTAAGCATAGAGTGTGAAAACTGAGTTTCCTTGACAGCTGCTTGGAAGCTTGATGGTGTGTGAAGTTAGCGAGCCAAATGGAGTTGTTCTCGCACAAGGACCACTTGGTTGATCCTTCTTCAATATGCCCTTCACCAACATGCAGTGTTTCCTTGATTGAATTAGCTCTCACACCAATATTTGCGTCTAGAGCCTTTGCATTGAGGGCTATCTGAAAACGGCCGTGGCACTGGAGTTGCCTGAGAATGTGGAGTTGGTGGCATGTGAAACCCGCATGTGGAGCATTCGTTTGTGTGGGATGCTCACCAAGCTTCATTTCAGTCGTAGGAACTCAAAGGGCACTAAGCATAGAGTGTGAAAACTGAGTTTCCTTGAGAGCTGCTTGGAAGCCTGATGGTGTGTGAAGTTAGTGAGCCAAATGGAGTTGTTCTCCCACAAGAACCACTCGGCTGATCCTTCTTCAATATGCCCTTCACCAACATGCAGTGTTTCCTTGATTGAATTAGCTCTCACACCAATATTTGCGTCTAGAGCCTTTGCATTGAGGGCTATCTGAAAACGGCTGTGGCGCTGAAGTTGTGTGAAAATGTGGAGTTGGTGGCATGTGAAACCCGCATGTGGAGCATTCGTTTGTGTGGGATGCTCACCAAGTTTCATTTCAGTCCTGGCACACAAGGGGCACTAAGCATAGAGTGTGAAAACTGAGTTTCCTTGAGAGCTGCTTGGAGCCTGATGGTGTGTGAAGTTAGTGAGCCAAATGGAGTTGTTCTCCACAAGAACCACTCGGCTGATCCTTCTTCAATATGCCCTTCACCAACATGCAGTGTTTCCTTGATTGAATTAGCTCTCACACCAATATTTACATCTAGAGGCTTTGCATTGAGGGCTATCTGAAAATGGCTGTGGCACTGAAGTTGCCTGAGAATGTGGAGTTGGTGGCATGTGAAACCCGCATGTGGAGCATTCGTTTGTGTATGATGCTCTACTATATTCATTCCTAGATAATGCACTCAAAGGGCACTAAGCATAGAGTGCGAAAACTGAGTTTCCTTGAGAGCTGCTTGGAAGCCTGATGGTGTGTGAAGTTAGTGAGCCAAATGGAGTTGTTCTCCCACAAGAACCACTCGGCTGATCCTTCTTCAATATGCCCTTCACCAACATGCAGTGTTTCCTTGATTGAATTAGCTCTCACACCAATATTTGCGTCTAGAGCCTTTGCATTGAGGGCTATCTGAAAATGGCTGAGGCGCTGAAGTTGCCTGAGAATGTGGAGTTGGTGGCATGTGAAACCCGCATGTGGAGCATTCGTTTGTGTGGGATGCTCTACCAGGTTCATTCCTAGATAATGCACTCAAAGGACACTAAGCATAGAGTGTGAAAACTGAGTTTCCTTGAGAGCTGCTTGGAAGCCTGATGGTGTGTGAAGTTAGTGAGCCAAATGGAGTTGTTCTCCCACAAGAACCACTCGGCTGATCCTTCTTCAATATGCCCTTCACCAACATGCAGTGTTTCCTTGATTGAATTAGCTCTCACACCAATATTTGCGTCTAGAGCCTTTGCATTGAGGGCTATCTGAAAATGGCTGTGGCACTGAAGTTGCCTGAGAATGTGGAGTTGGTGGCATGTGAAACCCGCATGTGGAGCATTCGTTTGTGTGGGATGCTCTACCAGGTTCATTTCTAGATAATGCACTCAAAGGGCACTAAGCATAGAGTGTGAAAACTGAGTTTCCTTGAGAGCTGCTAGGAAGCCTGATGGTGTGTGAAGTTAGTGAGCCAAATAGAGTTGTTCTCCCACAAGAACCACTCGGCTGATCCTTCTTCAATATGCCCTTCACCAACATGCAGTGTTTCCTTGATTGAATTCGCTCTCACACCAATATTTGCGTCTAGAGCCTTTGCATTGAGGGCTATCTGAAAATGGCTGTGGCGCTGAAGTTGCCTGAGAATGTGGAGTTGGTGGCATGTGAAACCCGCATGTGGAGCATTCGTTTGTGTGGGATGCTCACCAAGCTTCATTTCAGTCCTAGGCACTCAAAGGGCACTAAGCATAGAGTGTGAAAACTGAGTTTCCTTGAGAGCTGCTTGGAAGCCTGATGGTGTGTGAAGTTATTGAGCCAAATGGAGTTGTTCTCCCACAAGAACCACTCGGCTGATCCTTCTTCAATATGCCCTTCACCAACATGCAGTGTTTCCTTGATTGAATTAGCTCTCACACCAATATTTGCGTCTAGAGCCTTTGCATTGAGGGCTATCTGAAAACGGCTGTGGCGCTGAAGTTGCCTGTGAATGTGGAGTTGGTGGCATGTGAAACCCGCATGTGGAGCATTCGTTTGTGTGGGATGCTCTACCAGGTTCATTTCTAGATAATGCACTCAAAGGGCACTAAGCATAGAGTGTGAAAACTGAGTTTCCTTGAGAGCTGCTTGGAAGCCTGATGGTGTGTGAAGTTAGTGAGCCAAATGGAGTTGTTCTCCCACAAGAACCACTCGGCTGATCCTTCTTCAATATGCCCTTCACCAACATGCAGTGTTTCCTTGATTGAATTAGCTCTCACACCAATATTTGCGTCTAGAGCCTTTGCATTGAGGGCTATCTGAAAACGGCTGTGGCGCTGAAGTTGTGTGAAAATGTGGAGTTGGTGGCATGTGAAACCCGCATGTGGAGCATTCGTTTGTGTGGGATGCTCACCAAGTTTCATTTCAGTCCTGGCACACAAGGGGCACTAAGCATAGAGTGTGAAAACTGAGTTTCCTTGAGAGCTGCTTGGAGCCTGATGGTGTGTTAAGTTAGTGAGCCAAATGGAGTTGTTCTCCCACAAGAACGACTCGGCTGATCCTTCTTCAATATGCCCTTCACCAACCTGCAGTGTTTCCTTGATTGAATTAGCTCTCACACCAATATTTGCGTCTAGAGCCTTTGCATTGAGGGCTATCTGAAAACGGCTGTGGCGCTGAAGTTGCCTGTGAATGTGGAGTTGGTGGCATGTGAAACCCGCATGTGGAGCATTCGTTTGTGTGGGATGCTCTACCAGGTTCATTCCTAGATAATGCACTCAAAGGGCACTAAGCATAGAGTGTGAAAACTGAGTTTCCTTGAGAGCTGCTAGGAAGCCTGATGGTGTGTGAAGTTAGTGAGCCAAATAGAGTTGTTCTCCCACAAGAACCACTCGGCTGATCCTTCTTCAATATGCCCTTCACCAACATGCAGTGTTTCCTTGATTGAATTAGCTCTCACACCAATATTTGCGTCTAGAGCCTTTGCATTGAGGGCTATCTGAAAACGGCTGTGGCACAGAAGTTGCCTGAGAATGTGGAGTTGGTGGCATGTGAAACCCGCATGTGGAGCATTCGTTTGTGTGGGATGCTCTACCAGGTTCATTCCTAGATAATGCACTCAAAGGGCACTAAGCATAGAGTGTGAAAACTGAGTTTCCTTGAGAGCTGCTTGGAAGCCTGATGGTGTGTGAAGTTAGTGAGCCAAATGGAGTTGTTCTCCCACAAGGACCACTTGGTTGATCCTTCCTCAATATTCCCTTCACCAACATGAAGTGTTTCCTTGATTGATTTAGCTCTCACACCAATATTTGCATCTAGAGCCTTTGCATTGAGGGCTGTCTGAAAATGGCTGTGTCGCGGAAGTTGCCTGTGAATGTGGAGTTGGTGGCATGTGAAACCCGCATGTGGAGCATTCGTTTGTGTGGGATGCTCACCAAGCTTCATTTCAGTCTTAGGCACTCAAAGGGCACTAAGCATAGAGTGTGAAAACTGAGTTTCCTTGAGAGCTGCTTGGAAACCTGATGGTGTGTGAAGTTAGTGAGCCAAATGGAGTTGTTCTCCCACAAGAACCACTCGGCTGATCCTTCTTCAATATGCCCTTCACCAACATGCAGTGTTTCCTTGATTGAATTAGCTCTCACACCAATATTTGCGTCTAGAGCCTTTGCATTGAGGGCTATCTGAAAACGGCTGTGGCGCTGAAGATGCATGAGAATGTCGAGTTGGTGGCATGTGAAACCCGCATGTGGAGCATTCGTTTGTGTGGGATGCTCTACCACATTCAATCCTAGATAATGCACTCAAAGGGCACTAAGCATAGAGTGTGAAAACTGAGTTTCCTTGAGAGCTGCTTGGAAGCCTGATGGTGTGTGAAGTTAGTGAGCCAAATGGAGTTGTTCTCCCACAAGAACCACTCGGCTGATCCTTCTTCAATATGCCCTTCACCAACATGCAGTGTTTCCTTGAGTGAATTAGCTCTCACACCAATATTTGCGTCTAGAGCCTTTGCATTGAGGGCTATCTGAAAACGGCTGTGGCGCTGAAGTTGTGTGAAAATGTGGAGTTGGTGGAATGAGAAACCCGCATGTGGAGCATTCGTTTGTGTGGGATGCTCACCAAGTTTCATTTCAGTCCTGGCACACAAGGGGCACTAAGCATAGAGTGTGAAAACTGAGTTTCCTTGAGAGCTGCTTGGAGCCTGATGGTGTGTGAAGTTAGTGAGCCAAATGGAGTTGTTCTCCCACAAGAACCACTCGGCTGATCCTTCTTCAATATGCCCTTCACCAACATGCAGTGTTTCCTTGATTGAATTAGCTCTCACACCAATATTTGCGTCTAGAGCCTTTGCATTGAGGGCTATCTGAAAATGGCTGTGGCGCTGAAGTTGCCTGTGAATGTGGAGTTGGTGGCATGTGAAACCCGCATGTGGAGCATTCGTTTGTGTGGGATGCTCTAAAAGGTTCATTTCTAGATAATGCACTCAAAGGGCACTAAGCATAGAGTGTGAAAACTGAGTTTCCTTGAGAGCTGCTTGGAAGCCTGATGGTGTGTGAAGTTAGTGAGCCAAATGGAGTTGTTCTCCCACAAGAACTACTCGGCTGATTCTTCTTCAATATGCCCTTCACCAACATGCAGTGTTTCCTTGATTGAATTAGCTCTCACACCAATATTTGCGTCTAGAGCCTTTGCATTGAGGGCTATCTGAAAACGGCTGTGGCGCTGAAGTTGTGTGAAAATGTGGAGTTGGTGGAATGAGAAACCCGCATGTGGAGCATTCGTTTGTGTGGGATGCTCACCAAGTTTCATTTCAGTCCTGGCACACAAGGGGCACTAAGCATAGAGTGTGAAAACTGAGTTTCCTTGAGAGCTGCTTGGAGCCTGATGGTGTGTGAAGTTAGTGAGCCAAATGGAGTTGTTCTCCCACAAGAACCACTCGGCTGATCCTTCTTCAATATGCCCTTCACCAACATGCAGTGTTTCCTTGATTGAATTAGCTCTCACACCAATATTTGCGTCTAGAGCCTTTGCATTGAGGGCTATCTGAAAATGGCTGTGGCGCTGAAGTTGCCTGTGAATGTGGAGTTGGTGGCATGTGAAACCCGCATGTGGAGCATTCGTTTGTGTGGGATGCTCTAAATGGTTCATTTCTAGATAATGCACTCAAAGGGCACTAAGCATAGAGTGTGAAAACTGAGTTTCCTTGAGAGCTGCTTGGAAGCCTGATGGTGTGTGAAGTTAGTGAGCCAAATGGAGTTGTTCTCCCACAAGAACCACTCGGCTGATCCTTCTTCAATATGCCCTTCACCAACATGCAGTGTTTCCTTGATTGAATTAGCTCTCACACCAATATTTGCGTCTAGAGCCTTTGCATTGAGGGCTATCTGAAAATGGCTGTGGCGCTGAAGTTGCCTGAGAGTGTGGAGTTGGTGACATATGGAACCCGCATGTGGAGCATTCGTTTGTGTGGGATGCTCAGCAAGCTTCATTTCAGTCCTAGGCACTCAAAGGGCACTAAGCATAGAGTGTGAAAACTGAGTTTCCTTGAGAGCTGCTTGGAAGCCTGATGGTGTGTGAAGTTAGTGAGCCAAATGGAGTTGTTCTCCCACAAGAACTACTCGGCTGATTCTTCTTCAATATGCCCTTCACCAACATGCAGTGTTTCCTTGATTGAATTAGCTCTCACACCAATATTTACATCTAGAGGCTTTGCATTGAGGGCTATCTGAAAATGGCTGTGGCACTGAAGTTGCCTGAGAATGTGGAGTTGGTGGCATGTGAAACCCGCATGTGGAGCATTCGTTTGTGTGGGATGCTCACCAAGCTTCATTTCAATCCAAGGCACACAAAGGGCACTAAGCATAGAGTGTGAAAACTGAGTTTCCTTGAGAGCTGCTTGGAAGCCTGATGGTGTGTGAAGTTAGTGAGCCAAATGGAGTTGTTCTCCCACAAGGACCACTTGGTTGATCCTTCCTCAATATTCCCTTCACCAACATGCAGTGTTTCCTTGATTGAATTAGCTCTCACACCAATATTTGCATCTAGAGCCTTTGCATTGAGGGCTGTCTGAAAACGGCTGTGGCGCTGAAGTTGCCTGTGAATGTGGAGTTGGTGGCATGTGAAACCCGCATGTGGAGCATTCGTTTGTGTGGGATGCTCACCAAGCTTCATTTCAGTCCTAGGCACTCAAAGGGCACTAAGCATAGAGTGTGAAAACTGAGTTTCCTTGAGAGCTGCTTGGAGCCTGATGGTGTGTGAAGTTAGTGAGCCAAATGGAGTTGTTCTCCCACAAGAACCACTCGGCTGATCCTTCTTCAATATGCCCTTCACCAACCTGCAGTGTTTCCTTGATTGAATTAGCTCTCACACCAATATTTGCGTCTAGAGCCTTTGCATTGAGGGCTATCTGAAAACGGCTGTGGCGCTGAAGTTGCCTGAGAATGTGGAGTTGGTGGCATGTGAAACCAGCATGTGGAGCATTCGTTTGTGTGGGATGCTCTACCAGATTCATTCCTAGATAATGCACTCAAAGGGCACTAAGCATAGAGTGTGAAAACTGAGTTTCCTTGAGAGCTGCTTGGAAGACTGATGGTGTGTGAAGTTAGTGATCCAAATGGAGTTGTTCTCCCACAAGAACCACTCGGCTGATCCTTCTTCAATATGCCCTTCACCAACATGCAGTGTTTCCTTGATTGAATTAGCTCTCACACCAATATTTGCGTCTAGAGCCTTTGCATTGAGGGCTATCTGAAAACGGCTGTGGCGCTGAAGTTGCCTGAGAATGTGGAGTTGGTGGCATGTGAAACCCGCATGTGGAGCATTCGTTTGTGTGGGATGCTCTACCAGATTCAATCCTAGATAATGCAATCAAAGGGCACTAAGCATAGAGTGTGAAAACTGAGTTTCCTTGAGAGCTGCTTGGAAGCCTGATGGTGTGTGAAGTTAGTGAGCCAAATGGAGTTGTTCTCCCACAAGAACCACTCGGCTGATCCTTCTTCAATATGCCCTTCACCAACATGCAGTGTTTCCTTGAGTGAATTAGCTCTCACACCAATATTTGCGTCTAGAGCCTTTGCATTGAGGGCTATCTGAAAATGGCTGTGGCGCTGAAGTTGCCTGAGAATGTGGAGTTGGTGACATATGGAACCCGCATGTGGAGCATTCGTTTGTGTGGGATGCTCAGCAAGCTTCATTTCAGTCCTAGGCACTCAAAGGGCACTAAGCATAGAGTGTGAAAACTGAGTTTCCTTGAGAGCTGCTTGGAAGCCTGATGGTGTGTGAAGTTAGTGAGCCAAATGGAGTTGTTCTCCCACAAGAACTACTCGGCTGATTCTTCTTCAATATGCCCTTCACCAACATGCAGTGTTTCCTTGATTGAATTAGCTCTCACACCAATATTTACATCTAGAGGCTTTGCATTGAGGGCTATCTGAAAATGGCTGTGGCACTGAAGTTGCCTGAGAATGTGGAGTTGGTGGCATGTGAAACCCGCATGTGGAGCATTCGTTTGTGTGGGATGCTCACCAAGCTTCATTTCAATCCAAGGCACACAAAGGGCACTAAGCATAGAGTGTGAAAACTGAGTTTCCTTGAGAGCTGCTTGGAAGCCTGATGGTGTGTGAAGTTAGTGAGCCAAATGGAGTTGTTCTCCCCACAAGGACCACTTGGTTGATCCTTCCTCAATATTCCCTTCACCAACATGCAGTGTTTCCTTGATTGAATTAGCTCCCACACCAATATTTGCATCTAGAGCCTTTGCATTGAGGGCTGTCTGAAAACGGCTGTGGCGCTGAAGTTGCCTGTGAATGTGGAGTTGGTGGCATGTGAAACCCGCATGTGGAGCATTCGTTTGTGTGGGATGCTCACCAAGCTTCATTTCAGTCCTAGGCACTCAAAGGGCACTAAGCATAGAGTGTGAAAACTGAGTTTCCTTGAGAGCTGCTTGGAGCCTGATGGTGTGTGAAGTTAGTGAGCCAAATGGAGTTGTTCTCCCACAAGAACCACTCGGCTGATCCTTCTTCAATATGCCCTTCACCAACATGCAGTGTTTCCTTGATTGAATTAGCTCTCACACCAATATTTGCGTCTAGAGCCTTTGCATTGAGGGCTATCTGAAAACGGCTGTGGCGCTGAAGTTGCCTGAGAATGTGGAGTTGGTGGCATGTGAAACCCGCATGTGGAGCATTCGTTTGTGTGGGATGCTCACCAAGTTTCATTTCAGTCCTGGCACACAAGGGGCACTAAGCATAGAGTGTGAAAACTGAGTTTCCTTGAGAGCTGCTTGGAAGACTGATGGTGTGTGAAGTTAGTGATCCAAATGGAGTTGTTCTCCCACAAGAACCACTCGGCTGATCCTTCTTCAATATGCCCTTCACCAACATGCAGTGTTTCCTTGATTGAATTAGCTCTCACACCAATATTTGCGTCTAGAGCCTTTGCATTGAGGGCTATCTGAAAACGGCTGTGGCGCGGAAGTTGCCTGAGAATGTGGAGTTGGTGGCATGTGAAACCCGCATGTGGAGCATTCGTTTGTGTGGGATGCTCTACCAGATTCAATCCTAGATAATGCACTCAAAGGGCACTAAGCATAGAGTGTGAAAACTGAGTTTCCTTGAGAGCTGCTTGGAAGCCTGATGGTGTGTGAAGTTAGTGAGCCAAATGGAGTTGTTCTCCCACAAGAACCACTCGGCTGATCCTTCTTCAATATGCCCTTCACCAACATGCAGTGTTTCCTTGATTGAATTAGCTCTCACACCAATATTTGCGTCTAGAGCCTTTGCATTGAGCGCTATCTGAAAATGGCTGTGGCGCTGAAGTTGTGTGAAAATGTCGAGTTGGTGGCATGTGAAACCCGCATGTGGAGCATTCGTTTGTGTGGGATGCTCACCAAGTTTCATTTCAGTCCTGGCACACAAGGGGCACTAAGCATAGAGTGTGAAAACTGAGTTTCCTTGAGAGTTGCTTGGAAGCCTGATGGTGTGTGAAGTTAGTGAGCCAAATGGAGTTGTTCTCCCACAAGAACCACTCGGCTGATCCTTCTTCAATATGCCCTTCACCAACATGCAGTGTTTCCTTGATTGAATTAGCTCTCACACCAATATTTGCATCTAGAGACTTTGCATTGAGGGCTATCTGAAAACGGCTGTGGCGCTGAAGTTGCCTGAGAATGTGGAGTTGGTGGCATGTGAAACCCGCATGTGGAGCATTCGTTTGTGTGGGATGCTCACCAAGCTTCATTTCAGTCCTAGGCACTCAAAGGGCACTAAGCATAGAGTGTGAAAACTGAGTTTCCTTGAGAGCTGCTTGGAAGCCTGATGGTGTGTGAAGTTAGTGAGCCAAATGGAGTTGTTCTCCCACAAGAACCACTCGGCTGATCCTTCTTCAATATGCCCTTCACCAACATGCAGTGTTTCCTTGATTGAATTAGCTCTCACACCAATATTTGCGTCTAGAGCCTTTGCATTGAGGGCTATCTGAAAACGGCTGTGGCGCTGAAGTTGTGTGAAAATGTGGAGTTGGTGGCATGTGAAACCCGCATGTGGAGCATTCGTTTGTGTGGGATGCTCACCAAGTTTCATTTCAGTCCTGGCACACAAGGGGCACTAAGCATAGAGTGTGAAAACTGAGTTTCCTTGAGAGCTGCTTGGAGCCTGATGGTGTGTGAAGTTAGTGAGCCAAATGGAGTTGTTCTCCCACAAGGACCACTCGGCTGATCCTTCTTCAATATGCCCTTCACCAACATGCAGTGTTTCCTTGATTGAATTAGCTCTCACACCAATATTTACATCTAGAGGCTTTGCATTGAGGGCTATCTGAAAATGGCTGTGGCACTGAAGTTGCCTGAGAATGTGGAGTTGGTGGCATGTGAAACCCGCATGTGGAGCATTCGTTTGTGTATGATGCTCTACTAGATTCATTCCTAGATAATGCACTCAAAGGGCACTAAGCATAGAGTGTGAAAACTGAGTTTCCTTGAGAGCTGCTTGGAAGCCTGATGGTGTGTGAAGTTAGTGAGCCAAATGGAGTTGTTCTCCCACAAGGACCACTTGGTCGAACCTTCTTCAATATGCCCTTCACCAACATGCAGTGTTTCCTTGATTGAATTAGCTCTCACACCAATATTTGCGTCTAGAGCCTTTGCATTGGGGGCTATCTGAAAACGGCTGTGGCGCTGAAGTTGCCTGAGAATGTGGAGTTGGTGGCATGTGAAACCCGCATGTGGAGCATTCGTTTGTGTGGGATGCTCTACCAAGCTTCATTTCAGTCCTAGGCACTCAAAGGGCACTAAGCATAGAGTGTGAAAACTGAGTTTCCTTGAGAGCTGCTTGGAAGCCTGATGGTGTGTGAAGTTAGTGAGCCAAATGGAGTTGTTCTCCCACAAGAACCACTCGGCTGATTCTTCTTCAATATGCCCTTCACCAACAGGCAGTGTTTCCTTGATTGAATTAGCTCTCACACCAATATTTGCGTCTAGAGCCTTTGCATTGAGGGCTATCTGAAAACGGCTGTGGCGCTGAAGTTGCCTGTGAATGTGGAGTTGGTGGCATGTGAAACCCGCATGTGGAGCATTCGTTTGTGTGGGATGCTGTACTAGATTAATTCCTAGATAATGCACTCAAAGGGCACTAAGCATAGAGTGTGAAAACTGAGTTTCCTTGAGAGCTGCTTGGAAGCCTGATGGTGTGTGAAGTTAGTGAGCCAAATGGAGTTGTTCTCCCACAAGGACCACTTTGTTGATCCTTCTTCAATATGCCCTTCACCAACATGCAGTGTTTCCTTGATTGAATTAGCTCTCACACCAATATTTGCGTCTAGAGCCTTTGCATTGAGGGTTATCTGAAAACGGCTGTGGCGCTGAAGTTGCCTGTGAATGTGGAGTTGGTGGCATGTGAAACCCGCATGTGGAGCATTCGTTTGTGTGGGATGCTCACCAAGCTTCATTTGAGTCCAAGGCACTCAAAGGGCACTAAGCATAGAGTGTGAAAACTGAGTTTCCTTGAGAGCTGCTTGGAAGCCTGATGGTGTGTGAAGTTAGTGAGCCAAATGGAGTTGTTCTCCCACAAGAACCACTCGGCTGATCCTTCTTCAATATGCCCTTCACCAACATGCAGTGTTTCCTTGATTGAATTAGCTCTCACACCAATATTTGCGTCTAGAGCCTTTGCATTGAGGGCTATCTGAAAACGGCTGTGGCGCTGAAGTTGTGTGAAAATGTGGAGTTGGTGGCATGTGAAACCCGCATGTGGAGCATTCGTTTGTGTGGGATGCTCACCAAGTTTCATTTCAGTCCTGGCACACAAGGGGCACTAAGCATAGAGTGTGAAAACTGAGTTTCCTTGAGAGCTGCTTGGAAGCCTGATGGTGTGTGAAGTTAGTGAGCCAAATGGAGTTGTTCTCCCACAAGAACCACTCGGCTGATCCTTCTTCAATATGCCCTTCACCAACATGCAGTGTTTCCTTGATTGAATTAGCTCTCACACCAATATTTGCGTCTAGAGCCTTTGCATTGAGGGCTATCTGAAAACGGCTGTGGCGCTGAAGTTGCCTGTGAATGTGGAGTTGGTGGCACGTGAAACCCGCATGTGGAGCATTCGTTTGTGTGGGATGCTCTAAAAGGTTCATTTCTAGATAATGCACTCAAAGGGCACTAAGCATAGAGTGTGAAAACTGAGTTTCCTTGAGAGCTGCTTGGAAGCCTGATGGTGTGTGAAGTTAGTGAGCCAAATGGAGTTGTTCTCCCACAAGAACCACTCGGCTGATCCTTCTTCAATATGCCCTTCACCAACATGCAGTGTTTCCTTGATTGAATTAGCTCTCACACCAATATTTGCGTCTAGAGCCTTTGCATTGAGGGCTATCTGAAAACGGCTGTGGCGCTGAAGTTGTGTGAAAATGTGGAGTTGGTGGCATGTGAAACCCGCATGTGGAGCATTCGTTTGTGTGGGATGCTCACCAAGTTTCATTTCAGTCCTGGCACACAAGGGGCACTAAGCATAGAGTGTGAAAACTGAGTTTCCTTGAGAGCTGCTTGGAAGCCTGATGGTGTGTGAAGTTAGTGAGCCAAATGGAGTTGTTCTCCCACAAGAACCACTCGGCTGATCCTTCTTCAATATGCCCTTCACCAACATGCAGTGTTTCCTTGATTGAATTAGCTCTCACACCAATATTTGCGTCTAGAGCCTTTGCATTGAGGGCTATCTGAAAACGGCTGTGGCGCTGAAGTTGCCTGAGAATGTGGAGTTGGTGGCACGTGAAACCCGCATGTGGAGCATTCGTTTGTGTGGGATGCTCTACCAGGTTCATTCCTAGATAATGCAGAGAAAGGGTACTAAGCATAGAGTGCGAAAACTGAGTTTCCTTGAGAGCTGCTTGGAAGCCTGATGGTGTGTGAAGTTAGTGAGCCAAATGGAGTTGTTCTCTCACAAGAACCACTCGGCTGATCCTTCTTCAATATGCCCTTCACCAACATGCAGTGTTTCCTTGATTGAATTAGCTCTCACACCAATATTTGCGTCTAGAGCCTTTGCATTGAGGGCTATCTGAAAACGGCTGTGGCGCTGAAGTTGCCTGTGAATGTGGAGTTGGTGGCATGTGAAACCCGCATGTGGAGCATTCGTTTGTGTGGGATGCTCTACCACATTCAATCCTAGATAATGCACTCAAAGGGCACTAAGCATAGAGTGTGAAAACTGAGTTTCCTTGAGAGCTGCTTGGAAGCCTGATGGTGTGTGAAGTTAGTGAGCCAAATGGAGTTGTTCTCCCACAAGAACCACTCGGCTGATCCTTCTTCAATATGCCCTTCACCAACATGCAGTGTTTCCTTGATTGAATTAGCTCTCACACCAATATTTGCGTCTAGAGCCTTTGCATTGAGGGCTATCTGAAAACGGCCGTGGCACTGAAGTTGCCTGTGAATGTGGAGTTGGTGGCATGTGAAACCCGCATGTGGAGCATTCGTTTGTGTGGGATGCTCACCAAGCTTCATTTCAGTCCTAGGCACTCAAAGGGCACTAAGCATAGAGTGTGAAAACTGAGTTTCCTTGAGAGCTGCTTGGAAGCCTGATGGTGTGTGAAGTTAGTGAGCCAAATGGAGTTGTTCTCCCACAAGAACCACTCGGCTGATCCTTCTTCAATATGCCCTTCACCAACATGCAGTGTTTCCTTGATTGAATTAGCTCTCACACCAATATTTGCGTCTAGAGCCTTTGCATTGAGGGCTATCTGAAAACGGCCGTGGCACTGAAGTTGCCTGTGAATGTGGAGTTGGTGGCATGTGAAACCCGCATGTGGAGCATTCGTTTGTGTGGGATGCTCACCAAGCTTCATTTCAGTCCTAGGCACTCAAAGGGCACTAAGCATAGAGTGTGAAAACTGAGTTTCCTTGAGAGCTGCTTGGAAGCCTGATGGTGTGTGAAGTTAGTGAGCCAAATAGAGTTGTTCTCCCACAAGAACCACTCGGCTGATCCTTCTTCAATATGCCCTTCACCAACATGCAGTGTTTCCTTGATTGAATTAGCTCTCACACCAATATTTGTGTCTAGAGCCTTTGCATTGACGGCTATCTGAAAATGGCTGTGGCGCTGAAGTTGCCTGAGAATGTGGAGTTGGTGGCATGTGAAACCCGCATGTGGAGCATTCGTTTGTGTGGGATGCTCTACCAGGTTCTTTCCTAGATAATGCACTCAAAGGGCACTAAGCATAGAGTGTGAAAACTGAGTTTCCTTGAGAGCTGCTTGGAAGCCTGATGGTGTGTGAAGTTAGTGAGCCAAATGGAGTTGTTCTCCCACAAGAACCACTCGGCTGATCCTTCTTCAATATGCCCTTCACCAACATGCAGTGTTTCCTTGATTGAATTAGCTCTCACACCAATATTTGCGTCTAGAGCCTTTGCATTGAGGGCTATCTGAAAATGGCTGTGGCGCAGAAGTTGCTTGAAAATGTGGATTTGGTGGCATGTGAAACCCGCATGTGGAGCATTCGTTTGTGTGAGATGCTAACCAAGCTTCATTTCAGTCCTAGGCACTCAAAGGGCACTAAGCATAGAGTGTGAAAACTGAGTTTCCTTGAGAGCTGCTTGGAAGCCTGATGGTGTGTGAAGTTAGTGAGCCAAATGGAGTTGTTCTCCCACAAGAACCACTCGGCTGATCCTTCTTCAATATGCCCTTCACCAACAGGCAGTGTTTCCTTGATTGAATTAGCTCTCACACCAATATTTGCGTCTAGAGACTTTGCATTGAGGGCTATCTGAAAATGGCTGTGGCGCTGAAGTTGCCTGAGAATGTGGAGTTGGTGGCATGTGAAACCCGCATGTGGAGCATTCGTTTGTGTGGCATGCTCACCAAGTTTCATTTCAGTCCTAGGCACTCAAAGGGCACTAAGCATAGAGTGTGAAAACTGAGTTTCCTTGAGAGCTGCTTGGAAGCCTGATGGTGTGTAAAGTTAGTGAGCCAAATGGAGTTGTTCTCCCACAAGAACCACTCGGCTGATCCTTCTTCAATATGCCCTTCACCAACCTGCAGTGTTTCCTTGATTGAATTAGCTCTCACACCAATATTTGCGTCTAGAGCCTTTGCATTGAGGGCTATCTGAAAACGGCTGTGGCGCTGAAGTTGCCTGTGAATGTGGAGTTGGTGGCATGTGAAACCCGCATGTGGAGCATTCGTTTGTGTGGGATGCTCTACCAGGTTCATTCCTAGATAATGCACTCAAAGGGCACTAAGCATAGAGTGTGAAAACTGAGTTTCCTTGAGAGCTGCTTGGAAGCCTGATGGTGTGTGAAGTTAGTTAGCCAAATAGAGTTGTTCTCCCACAAGAACCACTCGGCTGATCCTTCTTCAATATGCCCTTCACCAACATGCAGTGTTTCCTTGATTGAATTAGCTCTCACACCAATATTTGCGTCTAGAGCCTTTGCATTGAGGGCTATCTGAAAATGGCTGTGGCGCTGAAGTTGCCTGAGAATGTGGAGTTGGTGGCACGTGAAACCCGCATGTGGAGCATTCGTTTGTGTGGGATGCTCTACCAGGTTCATTCCTAGATAATGCACTCAAAGGGCACTAAGCATAGAGTGTGAAAACTGAGTTTCCTTGAGAGCTGCTTGGAAGCCTGATGGTGTGTGAAGTTAGTGAGCCAAATGGAGTTGTTCTCCCACAAGAACTACTCAGCTGATTCTTCTTCAATATGCCCTTCACCAACATGCAGTGTTTCCTTGATTGAATTAGCTCTCACACCAATATTTACATCTAGAGGCTTTGCATTGAGGGCTATCTGAAAATGGCTGTGGCACTGAAGTTGCCTGAGAATGTGGAGTTGGTGGCATGTGAAACCCGCATGTGGAGCATTGGTTTGTGTGGGATGCTCACCAAGATTCATTTCAATCCAAGGCACACTAAGGGCACTAAGCATAGAGTGTGAAAACTGAGTTTCCTTGAGAGCTGCTTGGAAGCCTGATGGTGTGTGAAGTTAGTGAGCCAAATAGAGTTGTTCTCCCACAAGAACCACTGCGTGCTGATCCTTCTTCAATATGCCCTTCACCAACATGCAGTGTTTCCTGGATTGAATTAGCTCTCACACCAATATTTGCGTCTAGAGCCTTTGCATTGAGGGCTATCTGAAAATGGCTGTGGCGCTGAAGTTGCCTGAGAATGTGGAGTTGGTGGCATGTGAAACCCGCATGTGGAGCATTCGTTTGTGTGGGATGCTAACCAAGCTTCATTTCAGTCCTTGGCACTCAAAGGGCACTAAGCATAGAGTGTGAAACTGAGTTTCCTTGAGAGCTGCTTGGAAGCCTGATGGTGTGTGAAGTTAGTGAGCCAAATGGAGTTGTTCTCCCACAAGAACCACTCGGCTGATCCTTCTTCAATATGCCCTTCACCAACATGCAGTGTTTCCTTGATTGAATTAGCTCTCACACCAATATTTGCGTATAGAGCCTTTGCATTGAGGGCTATCTGAAAACGGCTGTGGCGCTGAAGTTGTTTGTGAATGTGTAGTTGGTGGCATGTGAAACCCGCATGTGGAGCATGCGTTTGTGTGGGATGCTCACCAAGTTTCATTTCAGTCCTAGGCACACAAAGGGCACTAAGCATAGAGTGTGAAAACTGAGTTTCCTTGAGAGCTGCTTGGAGCATGATGGTGTGTGAAGTTAGTGAGCCAAATGGAGTTGTTCTCCCACAAGAACCACTCGGCTGATCCTTCTTCAATATGCCCTTCACCAACATGCAGTGTTTCCTTGATTGAATTAGCTCTCACACCAATATTTGCGTCTAGAGCCTTTGCATTGAGGGCTATCTGAAAACGGCTGTGGCGCTGAAGTTGCCTGAGAATGTGGAGTTGGTGGCATGTGAAACCCGCATGTGAGCATTCGTTTGTGTGGGATGCTCTACCAGGTTCATTCCTAGATAATGCACTCAAAGGGCACTAAGCATAGAGTGTGAAAACTGAGTTTCCTTGAGAGCTGCTTGGAAGCCTGATGGTGTGTGAAGTTAGTGAGCCAAATGGAGTTGTTCTCCCACAAGAACCACTCGGCTGATCCTTCTTCAATATGCCCTTCACCAACATACAGTGTTTCCTTGATTGAATTAGCTCTCACACCAATATTTGCGTCTAGAGCCTTTGCATTGAGGGCTATCTGAAAATGGCTCTGGCGCAGAAGTTGCTTGAAAATGTGGAGTTGGTGGCATGTGAAACCCGCATGTGGAGCATTCGTTTGTGTGAGATGCTCACCAAGCTTCATTTCAGTCCTAGGCACTCAAAGGGCACTAAGCATAGAGTGTGAAAATTGAGTTTGCTTGAGAGCTGCTTGGAAGCCTGATGGTGTGTGAAGTTAGTGAGCCAAATGGAGTTGTTCTCCCACAAGAACCACTCGGCTGATCCTTCTTCAATATGCCCTTCACCAACCTGCAGTGTTTCCTTGATTGAATTAGCTCTCACACCAATATTTGCGTCTAGAGCCTTTGCATTGAGGGCTATCTGAAAATGGCTGTGGCGCTGAAGTTGCCTGAGAATGTGGAGTTGGTGGCATGTGAAACCCGCATGTGGAGCATTCGTTTGTGTGGGATGCTCTACCAGGTTCATTCCTAGATAATGCACTCAAAGGGCAATAAGCATAGAGTGTGAAAACTGAGTTTCCTTGAGAGCTGCTTGGAAGCCTGATGGTGTGTGAAGTTAGTGAGCCAAATGGAGTTGTTCTCCCACAAGAACTACTCGGCTGATTCTTCTTCAATATGCCCTTCACCAACATGCAGTGTTTCCTTGATTGAATTAGCTCTCACACCAATATTTACATCTAGAGGCTTTGCATTGAGGGCTATCTGAAAAATGGCTGTGGCACTGAAGTTGCCTGTGAATGTGGAGTTGGTGGCATGTGAAACCCGCATGTGGAGCATTGGTTTGTGTGGGATGCTAACCAAGCTTCATTTCAATCCAAGGCACACAAAGGGCACTAAGCATAGAGTGTGAAAACTGAGTTTCCTTGAGAGCTGCTTGGAAGCCTGATGGTGTGTGAAGTTAGTGAGCCAAATGGAGTTGTTCTCCCACAAGAACCACTCGGCTGATCCTTCTTCAATATGCCCTTCACCAACATGCAGTGTTTCCTTGATTGAATTAGCTCTCACACCAATATTTGCGTCTAGAGCCTTTGCATTGAGGGCTATCTAAAAAAACCTGTGGCTCTGAAGTTGCCTGTGAATGTGGAGTTGGTGGCATGTGAAACCCGCATGTGGAGCATTCGTTTGTGTGGGATGCTCTAAAAGGTTCATTCCTAGATAATGCACTCAAAGGGCACTAAGCATAGAGTGTGAAAACTGAGTTTCCTTGAGAGCTGCTTGGAAGCCTGATGGTGTGTGAAGTTAGTGAGCCAAATGGAGTTGTTCTCCCACAAGAACCACTCGGCTGATCCTTCTTCAATATGCCCTTCACCAACATGCAGTGTTTCCTTGATTGAATTAGCTCTCACACGAATATTTGCGTCTAGAGCCTTTGCATTGAGGGCTATCTGAAAATGCCTGTGGCGCAGAAGTTGCCTGAGAATGTGGAGTTGGTGGCATGTGAAACCCGCATGTGGAGCATTCGTTTGTGTGGGATGCTCTACCAGGTTCATTCCTAGATAATGCACTCAAAGGGCACTAAGCATAGAGTGTGAAAACTGAGTTTCCTTGAGAGCTGCTTGGAAGCCTGATGGTGTGTGAAGTTAGTGAGCCAAATGGAGCTGTTCTCCCACAAGAACTACTCAGCTGATTCTTCTTCAATATGCCCTTCACCAACATGCAGTGTTTCCTTGATTGAATTAGCTCTCACACCAATATTTACATCTAGAGGCTTTGCATTGAGGGCTATCTGAAAATGGCTGTGGCACTGAAGTTGCCTGAGAATGTGGAGTTGGTGGCATGTGAAACCCGCATGTGGAGCATTGGTTTGTGTGGGATGCTCACCAAGATTCATTTCAATCCAAGGCACACTAAGGGCACTAAGCATAGAGTGTGAAAACTGAGTTTCCTTGAGAGCTGCTTGGAAGCCTGATGGTGTGTGAAGTTAGTGAGCCAAATAGAGTTGTTCTCCCACAAGAACCACTCGGCTGATCCTTCTTCAATATGCCCTTCACCAACATGCAGTGTTTCCTGGATTGAATTAGCTCTCACACCAATATTTGCGTCTAGAGCCTTTGCATTGAGGGCTATCTGAAAACGGCTGTGGCGCTGAAGTTGCCTGAGAATGTGGAGTTGGTGGCATGTGAAACCCGCATGTGGAGCATTCGTTTGTGTGGGATGCTAACCAAGCTTCATTTCAGTCCTTGGCACTCAAAGGGCACTAAGCATAGAGTGTGAAAACTGAGTTTCCTTGAGAGCTGCTTGGAAGCCTGATGGTGTGTGAAGTTAGTGAGCCAAATGGAGTTGTTCTCCCACAAGAACCACTCGGCTGATCCTTCTTCAATATGCCCTTCACCAACATGCAGTGTTTCCTTGATTGAATTAGCTCTCACACCAATATTTGCGTCTAGAGCCTTTGCATTGAGGGCTATCTGAAAACGGCTGTGGCGCTGAAGTTGTTTGTGAATGTGTAGTTGGTGGCATGTGAAACCCGCATGTGGAGCATGCGTTTGTGTGGGATGCTCACCAAGTTTCATTTCAGTCCTAGGCACACAAAGGGCATTAAGCATAGAGTGTGAAAACTGAGTTTCCTTGAGAGCTGCTTGGAGCATGATGGTGTGTGAAGTTAGTGAGCCAAATGGAGTTGTTCTCCCACAAGAACGACTCGGCTGATCCTTCTTCAATATGCCCTTCACCAACATGCAGTGTTTCCTTGATTGAATTAGCTCTCACACCAATATTTGCGTCTAGAGCCTTTGCATTGAGGGCTATCTGAAAACGGCTGTGGCGCTGAAGTTGCCTGAGAATGTGGAGTTGGTGGCATGTGAAACCCGCATGTGGAGCATTCGTTTGTGTGGGATGCTCTACCAGGTTCATTCCTAGATAATGCACTCAAAGGGCACTAAGCATAGAGTGTGAAAACTGAGTTTCCTTGAGAGCTGCTTGGAAGCCTGATGGTGTGTGAAGTTAGTGAGCCAAATGGAGTTGTTCTCCCACAAGAACCACTCGGCTGATCCTTCTTCAATATGCCCTTCACCAACATACAGTGTTTCCTTGATTGAATTAGCTCTCACACCAATATTTGCGTCTAGAGCCTTTGCATTGAGGGCTATCTGAAAATGGCTCTGGCGCAGAAGTTGCTTGAAAATGTGGAGTTGGTGGCATGTGAAACCCGCATGTGGAGCATTCGTTTGTGTGAGATGCTCACCAAGCTTCATTTCAGTCCTAGGCACTCAAAGGGCACTAAGCATAGAGTGTGAAAACTGAGTTTGCTTGAGAGCTGCTTGGAAGCCTGATGGTGTGTGAAGTTAGTGAGCCAAATGGAGTTGTTCTCCCACAAGAACCACTCGGCTGATCCTTCTTCAATATGCCCTTCACCAACATGCAGTGTTTCCTTGATTGAATTAGCTCTCACACCAATATTTGCGTCTAGAGCCTTTGCATTGAGGGCTATCTGAAAATGGCTGTGGCGCTGAAGTTGCCTGAGAATGTGGAGTTGGTGGCATGTGAAACCCGCATGTGGAGCATTCGTTTGTGTGGGATGCTCTACCAGGTTCATTCCTAGATAATGCACTCAAAGGGCAATAAGCATAGAGTGTGAAAACTGAGTTTCCTTGAGAGCTGCTTGGAAGCCTGATGGTGTGTGAAGTTAGTGAGCCAAATGGAGTTGTTCTCCCACAAGAACTACTCGGCTGATTCTTCTTCAATATGCCCTTCACCAACATGCAGTGTTTCCTTGATTGAATTAGCTCTCACACCAATATTTACATCTAGAGGCTTTGCATTGAGGGCTATCTGAAAATGGCTGTGGCACTGAAGTTGCCTGTGAATGTGGAGTTGGTGGCATGTGAAACCCGCATGTGGAGCATTGGTTTGTGTGGGATGCTAACCAAGCTTCATTTCAATCCAAGGCACACAAAGGGCACTAAGCATAGAGTGTGAAAACTGAGTTTCCTTGAGAGCTGCTTGGAAGCCTGATGGTGTGTGAAGTTAGTGAGCCAAATGGAGTTGTTCTCCCACAAGAACCACTCGGCTGATCCTTCTTCAATATGCCCTTCACCAACATGCAGTGTTTCCTTGATTGAATTAGCTCTCACACCAATATTTGCGTCTAGAGCCTTTGCATTGAGGGCTATCTAAAAAAACCTGTGGCGCTGAAGTTGCCTGTGAATGTGGAGTTGGTGGCATGTGAAACCCGCATGTGGAGCATTCGTTTGTGTGGGATGCTCTAAAAGGTTCATTCCTAGATAATGCACTCAAAGGGCACTAAGCATAGAGTGTGAAAACTGAGTTTCCTTGAGAGCTGCTTGGAAGCCTGATGGTGTGTGAAGTTAGTGAGCCAAATGGAGTTGTTCTCCCACAAGAACCACTCGGCTGATCCTTCTTCAATATGCCCTTCACCAACATGCAGTGTTTCCTTGATTGAATTAGCTCTCACACGAATATTTGCGTCTAGAGCCTTTGCATTGAGGGCTATCTGAAAATGCCTGTGGCGCAGAAGTTGCCTGAGAATGTGGAGTTGTGGCATGTGAAACCCGCATGTGGAGCATTCTTTTGTGTGGGATGCTCTACCAGGTTCATTCCTAGATAATGCACTCAAAGGGCAATAAGCATAGAGTGTGAAAACTGAGTTTCCTTGAGAGCTGCTTGGAAGCCTGATGGTGTGTGAAGTTAGTGAGCCAAAGGGAGTTGTTCTCCAACAAGAACTACTCGGCTGATTCTTCTTCAATATGCCCTTCACCAACATGCAGTGTTTCCTTGATTGAATTAGCTCTCACACCAATATTACAT
>NW_026700961.1:0-15000 GCF_030435755.1 Ochotona princeps
GTTTCTCTTTTAAAAATTCTTTCTTTCTTTCTTTCTTTCTTTCTTTCTTTCTTTCTTTCTTTCTTTCTTTCTTTCTTTCTTCCTTTCTTTCTTTCTTTCCTTGTCTTTCCTTTTCTTTCTTTCTTTCTTTCTTTCTTTCTTTCTTTCTTTCTTTCTTTCTTTCTGTATAGTTGGGGAGTCTTTCTAAAAATTGTTTCAACTTAAATTTCAGTTTTTCATTGACTTATGCATTTCTTTTTCCCATTGCTTCGGAAAGAAAGGAACACTCGTTTCACCAGGGGAAGCTGGGCTCAACGTTGAGTAATGACCTGCTTCTGCTGGCCCCACCTGGGGCAGTACAATGCTGCCCACAGCCTTTTCCCGCCCGGGCTGCTTGCGAATTAGTCCAGCACTAAACCACCAAGCTGCTCAGGTGTGCCGTGTCGCGTCCCAGACTCGAAAAGATATCCAGGAAAGAGGTGGGGAGGGGAGCTGCTGGGCTTAGGGTAAGGGGTTAGGGTTAGGGGCTAGAATAAGGGTTAGGGTTGGGGTTAGGGTTAGGGGTTGGGGTTAGGAGTCAGGGTTAGGGGTTAGGGTTGGGTTAGGGTTAGGGGTTAGGGTTAGAGTTAGGCAGCATGCTACTTTCCCTACAAGTTTCCCATAGGTTGGAGAATACTGGAAATGACATCTCTCCCCCCCACCCTCCACCACCATCACCACCCCCACTGCTCTCCATCATTGCCTATCCGGATACACAGGTGGACCAGACAGTGTTGGTAAATTCCACTCACTCACTCCCAGAATACAGATCATTCGATTTTACATTCGTGATTTCTTACCACCTATTTATCATTATTGATTGATTTTGCTCCTCACTTCTCTCTCTGAGATTTGGCTCAGTATCTTGTCAAAATGCAATGTGAACACCTCCAGATGGGACTCCGATGCCCATTGGTTTAGTTGTTTTGTTGAGGTTCTGTGCACATGAAGTCAGAAACGTTCAGTTTTTACACACACACACAGAGGTTTGAGGCAAAAGCTGTTGAAAACCCTGTTTGTATGCTAAACAGAGCTGTGTGGCACTGAGGACCAGTATTCTATACTCTCTGGAATGCTGTGTTCACCAACGTTCTGAGTTCTCTAGGCCTGCATTTTGGGGACAAAGTCCTGAACTGACTGGTGAAGCGGTGGAAGATTCTCTCTCTCTCTCTCTCTCTCTCTCTCTCTCTCTCTCTGCCCCTCTCTCCCTCTCTCCCTCCTTCTCTCTTTCTCCCTCTCTCCCTCCCACCCTAACCCTTTCTTTTCCAAGGAAGGCAGTCGACCAGCTGCCTGGTTGTACTTAGCCTCTCAGCTGAGGTCGACCAGTTGCATTTGGTCTCAGCTGAGGTTGACCAGTTGCTTTTGGTCTCAGCGGAGGTCGACCAGTTGCATTTGGTCTCAGCGGAGGTCGACCAGTTGCATTTGGTCTCTCAGCTCAGGTCGACCAGTTGCACTTAGTCTCATGGCGGTGGTTGACCAGTTGCACTGTCTCTAGGAGGAGGTCGACCAGCTGCCCGGCGGCAATTGACACACGCTATTTGCCAGCAGGTGTCACTCTTGACCTATTGATTGTCTGCATCCTCTCAGCCTTCTGAAACCTGACCTTCCCTACCCCTCCCCCCACTCTCTTGGCTCCCTCCTTGCCATCTCTGCACCGCTTCTCCTCCCACCCCGTTTAGATGTTCAATGCTAACTGACTTTCTTCTTTTCTTCCCCACCACCCCAACTCCCACCCCTCCACAGATTTTCCCCGTTTGGCTACAGTGCCAGAATCCTTCCTAAGGAATCTGAATTCCATCCGTCTCTGCACTTGTTCAACGTTGTTTCTCTTTTAAAAATTCTTTCTTTCTTTCTTTCTTTCTTTCTTTCTTTCTTTCTTTCTTTCTTTCTTTCTTTCTTTCTTCCTTTCTTTCTTTCTTTCCTTGTCTTTCCTTTTCTTTCTTTCTTTCTTTCTTTCTTTCTTTCTTTCTTTCTTTCTTTCTTTCTTTCTTTCTGTATAGTTGGGGAGTCTTTCTAAAAATTGTTTCAACTTAAATTTCAGTTTTTCATTGACTTATGCATTTCTTTTTCCCATTGCTTCGGAAAGAAAGGAACACTCGTTTCACCAGGGGAAGCTGGGCTCAACGTTGAGTAATGACCTGCTTCTGCTGGCCCCACCTGGGGCAGTACAATGCTGCCCACAGCCTTTTCCCGCCCGGGCTGCTTGCGAATTAGTCCAGCACTAAACCACCAAGCTGCTCAGGTGTGCCGTGTCGCGTCCCAGACTCGAAAAGATATCCAGGAAAGAGGTGGGGAGGGGAGCTGCTGGGCTTAGGGTAAGGGGTTAGGGTTAGGGGCTAGAATAAGGGTTAGGGTTAGGGTTAGGGTTAGGGGTTGGGGTTAGGAGTCAGGGTTAGGGGTTAGGGTTGGGTTAGGGTTAGGGGTTAGGGGTTAGGGTTAGGGATTAGGGGTTAGGGTTAGGGGTTAGGGTTAGGGGTTAGGATTAGGGGTTGGGGTTAGGAGTCAGGGTTAGGGGTTGGGGTTAGGAGTCAGGGTTAGGGGTTAGGGTTTAGGGGTTAGGGTTAGGGTTAGGGTTAGGGGATAGGGGTTAGGGTTAGGGTTAGGGTTAGGGGTTAGGAGTCAGGGTTAGGGGTTAGGGTTAGGGGTTAGGGTTAGGGTTAGGGTTAGGGTTAGGGTTAGGGGTTAGGAGTCAGGGTTAGGGGTTAGGGTTTAGGGGTTAGGGTTAGGGTTAGGGGATAGGGGTTAGGGTTAGGGTTAGGGTTAGGGGTTAGGAGTCAGGGTTAGGGGTTGGCGTTAGGAGTCAGGGTTAGGGGTTAGGGGTTAGGGTTAGGGTTAGAGTTAGGCAGCATGCTACTTTCCCTACAAGTTTCCCATAGGTTGGAGAATACTGGAAATGACATCTCTCCCCCCCACCCTCCACCACCATCACCACCCCCACTGCTCTCCATCATTGCCTATCCGGATACACAGGTGGACCAGACAGTGTTGGTAAATTCCACTCACTCACTCCCAGAATACAGATCATTCGATTTTACATTCGTGATTTCTTACCACCTATTTATCATTATTGATTGATTTTGCTCCTCACTTCTCTCTCTGAGATTTGGCTCAGTATCTTGTCAAAATGCAATGTGAACACCTCCAGATGGGACTCCGATGCCCATTGGTTTAGTTGTTTTGTTGAGGTTCTGTGCACATGAAGTCAGAAACGTTCAGTTTTTACACACACACACAGAGGTTTGAGGCAAAAGCTGTTGAAAACCCTGTTTGTATGCTAAACAGAGCTGTGTGGCACTGAGGACCAGTATTCTATACTCTCTGGAATGCTGTGTTCACCAACGTTCTGAGTTCTCTAGGCCTGCATTTTGGGGACAAAGTCCTGAACTGACTGGTGAAGCGGTGGAAGATTCTCTCTCTCTCTCTCTCTCTCTCTCTCTGCCCCTCTCTCCCTCTCTCCCTCCTTCTCTCTTTCTCCCTCTCTCCCTCCCACCCTAACCCTTTCTTTTCCAAGGAAGGCAGTCGACCAGCTGCCTGGTTGTACTTAGCCTCTCAGCTGAGGTCGACCAGTTGCATTTGGTCTCAGCTGAGGTTGACCAGTTGCTTTTGGTCTCAGCGGAGGTCGACCAGTTGCATTTGGTCTCAGCGGAGGTCGACCAGTTGCATTTGGTCTCTCAGCTCAGGTCGACCAGTTGCACTTAGTCTCTCGGCGGTGGTCGACCAGTTGCACTGTCTCTAGGAGGAGGTCGACCAGCTGCCCGGCGGCAATTGACACACGCTATTTGCCAGTAGGTGTCACTCTTGACCTATTGATTGTCTGCATCCTCTCAGCCTTCTGAAACCTGACCTTCCCTACCCCTCCCCCCACTCTCTTGGCTCCCTCCTTGCCATCTCGGCACCGCTTCTCCTCCCACCCCGTTTAGATGTTCAATGGTAACTGACTTTCTTCTTTTCTTCCCCACCACCCCAACTCCCACCCCTCCACAGATTTTCCCCGTTTGGCTACAGTGCCAGAATCCTTCCTAAGGAATCTGAATTCCATCCGTCTCTGCACTTGTTCAACGTTGTTTCTCTTTTAAAAATTCTTTCTTTCTTTCTTTCTTTCTTTCTTTCTTTCTTTCTTTCTTTCTTTCTTTCTTTCTTTCTTCCTTTCTTTCTTTCTTTCCTTGTCTTTCCTTTTCTTTCTTTCTTTCTTTCTTTCTTTCTTTCTTTCTTTCTTTCTTTCTTTCTTTCTGTATAGTTGGGGAGTCTTTCTAAAAATTGTTTCAACTTAAATTTCAGTTTTTCATTGACTTATGCATTTCTTTTTCCCATTGCTTCGGAAAGAAAGGAACACTCGTTTCACCAGGGGAAGCTGGGCTCAACGTTGAGTAATGACCTGCTTCTGCTGGCCCCACCTGGGGCAGTACAATGCTGCCCACAGCCTTTTCCCGCCCGGGCTGCTTGCGAATTAGTCCAGCACTAAACCACCAAGCTGCTCAGGTGTGCCGTGTCGCGTCCCAGACTCGAAAAGATATCCAGGAAAGAGGTGGGGAGGGGAGCTGCTGGGCTTAGGGTAAGGGGTTAGGGTTAGGGGCTAGAATAAGGGTTAGGGTTGGGGTTAGGGTTAGGGGTTGGGGTTAGGAGTCAGGGTTAGGGGTTAGGGTTGGGTTAGGGTTAGGGGTTAGGGGTTAGGGTTAGGGATTAGGGGTTAGGGTTAGGGGTTAGGGTTAGGGGTTAGGATTAGGGGTTGGGGTTAGGAGTCAGGGTTAGGGGTTGGGGTTAGGAGTCAGGGTTAGGGGTTAGGGTTTAGGGGTTAGGGTTAGGGTTAGGGTTAGGGGATAGGGGTTAGGGTTAGGGTTAGGGTTAGGGGTTAGGAGTCAGGGTTAGGGGTTAGGGTTAGGGGTTAGGGTTAGGGTTAGGGTTAGGGTTAGGGTTAGGGTTAGGGGTTAGGAGTCAGGGTTAGGGGTTAGGGTTTAGGGGTTAGGGTTAGGGTTAGGGTTAGGGGATAGGGGTTAGGGTTAGGGTTAGGGTTAGGGGGTTAGCAGTCAGGGTTAGGGGTTAGGGTTAGGGGTTAGGGGTTAGGAGTCAGGGTTAGGGGTTGGCGTTAGGAGTCAGGGTTAGGGGTTAGGGGTTAGGGTTAGGGTTAGAGTTAGGCAGCATGCTACTTTCCCTACAAGTTTCCCATAGGTTGGAGAATACTGGAAATGACATCTCTCCCCCCCACCCTCCACCACCATCACCACCCCCACTGCTCTCCATCATTGCCTATCCGGATACACAGGTGGACCAGACAGTGTTGGTAAATTCCACTCACTCACTCCCAGAATACAGATCATTCGATTTTACATTCGTGATTTCTTACCACCTATTTATCATTATTGATTGATTTTGCTCCTCACTTCTCTCTCTGAGATTTGGCTCAGTATCTTGTCAAAATGCAATGTGAACACCTCCAGATGGGACTCCGATGCCCATTGGTTTAGTTGTTTTGTTGAGGTTCTGTGCACATGAAGTCAGAAACGTTCAGTTTTTACACACACACACAGAGGTTTGAGGCAAAAGCTGTTGAAAACCCTGTTTGTATGCTAAACAGAGCTGTGTGGCACTGAGGACCAGTATTCTATACTCTCTGGAATGCTGTGTTCACCAACGTTCTGAGTTCTCTAGGCCTGCATTTTGGGGACAAAGTCCTGAACTGACTGGTGAAGCGGTGGAAGATTCTCTCTCTCTCTCTCTCTCTCTCTCTCTGCCCCTCTCTCCCTCTCTCCCTCCTTCTCTCTTTCTCCCTCTCTCCCTCCCACCCTAACCCTTTCTTTTCCAAGGAAGGCAGTCGACCAGCTGCCTGGTTGTACTTAGCCTCTCAGCTGAGGTCGACCAGTTGCATTTGGTCTCAGCTGAGGTTGACCAGTTGCTTTTGGTCTCAGCGGAGGTCGACCAGTTGCATTTGGTCTCAGCGGAGGTCGACCAGTTGCATTTGGTCTCTCAGCTCAGGTCGACCAGTTGCACTTAGTCTCATGGCGGTGGTTGACCAGTTGCACTGTCTCTAGGAGGAGGTCGACCAGCTGCCCGGCGGCAATTGACACACGCTATTTGCCAGCAGGTGTCACTCTTGACCTATTGATTGTCTGCATCCTCTCAGCCTTCTGAAACCTGACCTTCCCTACCCCTCCCCCCCACTCTCTTGGCTCCCTCCTTGCCATCTCTGCACCGCTTCTCCTCCCACCCCGTTTAGATGTTCAATGGTAACTGACTTTCTTCTTTTCTTCCCCACCACCCCAACTCCCACCCCTCCACAGATTTTCCCCGTTTGGCTACAGTGCCAGAATCCTTCCTAAGGAATCTGAATTCCATCCGTCTCTGCACTTGTTCAACGTTGTTTCTCTTTTAAAAATTCTTTCTTTCTTTCTTTCTTTCTTTCTTTCTTTCTTTCTTTCTTTCTTTCTTTCTTTCTTTCTTCCTTTCTTTCTTTCTTTCCTTGTCTTTCCTTTTCTTTCTTTCTTTCTTTCTTTCTTTCTTTCTTTCTTTCTTTCTGTATAGTTGGGGAGTCTTTCTAAAAATTGTTTCAACTTAAATTTCAGTTTTTCATTGACTTATGCATTTCTTTTTCCCATTGCTTCGGAAAGAAAGGAACACTCGTTTCACCAGGGGAAGCTGGGCTCAACGTTGAGTAATGACCTGCTTCTGCTGGCCCCACCTGGGGCAGTACAATGCTGCCCACAGCCTTTTCCCGCCCGGGCTGCTTGCGAATTAGTCCAGCACTAAACCACCAAGCTGCTCAGGTGTGCCGTGTCGCGTCCCAGACTCGAAAAGATATCCAGGAAAGAGGTGGGGAGGGGAGCTGCTGGGCTTAGGGTAAGGGGTTAGGGTTAGGGGCTAGAATAAGGGTTAGGGTTGGGGTTAGGGTTAGGGGTTGGGGTTAGGAGTCAGGGTTAGGGGTTAGGGTTGGGTTAGGGTTAGGGGTTAGGGGTTAGGGTAGGGTTAGGGTTAGGGATTAGGGGTTAGGGTTAGGGGTTAGGGTTAGGGGTTAGGATTAGGGGTTGGGGTTAGGAGTCAGGGTTAGGGGTTGGGGTTAGGAGTCAGGGTTAGGGGTTAGGGTTTAGGGGTTAGGGTTAGGGTTAGGGTTAGGGGATAGGGGTTAGGGTTAGGGTTAGGGTTAGGGGTTAGGAGTCAGGGTTAGGGGTTAGGGTTAGGGGTTAGGGTTAGGGTTAGGGTTAGGGTTAGGGGTTAGGAGTCAGGGTTAGGGGTTAGGGTTTAGGGGTTAGGGTTAGGGTTAGGGTTAGGGGATAGGGGTTAGGGTTAGGGTTAGGGTTAGGGGTTAGGAGTCAGGGTTAGGGGTTAGGGTTAGGGGTTAGGGGTTAGGAGTCAGGGTTAGGGGTTGGCGTTAGGAGTCAGGGTTAGGGGTTAGGGGTTAGGGTTAGGGTTAGAGTTAGGCAGCATGCTACTTTCCCTACAAGTTTCCCATAGGTTGGAGAATACTGGAAATGACATCTCTCCCCCCCCACCCTCCACCACCATCACCACCCCCACTGCTCTCCATCATTGCCTATCCGGATACACAGGTGGACCAGACAGTGTTGGTAAATTCCACTCACTCACTCCCAGAATACAGATCATTCGATTTTACATTCGTGATTTCTTACCACCTATTTATCATTATTGATTGATTTTGCTCCTCACTTCTCTCTCTGAGATTTGGCTCAGTATCTTGTCAAAATGCAATGTGAACACCTCCAGATGGGACTCCGATGCCCATTGGTTTAGTTGTTTTGTTGAGGTTCTGTGCACATGAAGTCAGAAACGTTCAGTTTTTACACACACACACAGAGGTTTGAGGCAAAAGCTGTTGAAAACCCTGTTTGTATGCTAAACAGAGCTGTGTGGCACTGAGGACCAGTATTCTATACTCTCTGGAATGCTGTGTTCACCAACGTTCTGAGTTCTCTAGGCCTGCATTTTGGGGACAAAGTCCTGAACTGACTGGTGAAGTAGTGGAAGATTCTCTCTCTCTCTCTCTCTCTCTCTCTCTCTCTCTCTCTCTGCCCCTCTCTCCCTCTCTCCCTCCTTCTCTCTTTCTCCCTCTCTCCCTCCCACCCTAACCCTTTCTTTTCCAAGGAAGGCAGTCGACCAGCTGCCTGGTTGTACTTAGCCTCTCAGCTGAGGTCGACCAGTTGCATTTGGTCTCAGCTGAGGTTGACCAGTTGCTTTTGGTCTCAGCGGAGGTCGACCAGTTGCATTTGGTCTCAGCGGAGGTCGACCAGTTGCATTTGGTCTCTCAGCTCAGGTCGACCAGTTGCACTTAGTCTCTCGGCGGTGGTCGACCAGTTGCACTGTCTCTAGGAGGAGGTCGACCAGCTGCCCGGCGGCAATTGACACACGCTATTTGCCAGTAGGTGTCACTCTTGACCTATTGATTGTCTGCATCCTCTCAGCCTTCTGAAACCTGACCTTCCCTACCCCTCCCCCCACTCTCTTGGCTCCCTCCTTGCCATCTCTGCACCGCTTCTCCTCCCACCCCGTTTAGATGTTCAATGGTAACTGACTTTCTTCTTTTCTTCCCCACCACCCCAACTCCCACCCCTCCACAGATTTTCCCCGTTTGGCTACAGTGCCAGAATCCTTCCTAAGGAATCTGAATTCCATCCGTCTCTGCACTTGTTCAACGTTGTTTCTCTTTTAAAAATTCTTTCTCTTTCTTTCTTTCTTTCTTTCTTTCTTTCTTTCTTTCTTTCTTTCTTTCTTTCTTTCTTCCTTTCTTTCTTTCTTTCCTTGTCTTTCCTTTTCTTTCTTTCTTTCTTTCTTTCTTTCTTTCTTTCTTTCTTTCTTTCTTTCTTTCTGTATAGTTGGGGAGTCTTTCTAAAAATTGTTTCAACTTAAATTTCAGTTTTTCATTGACTTATGCATTTCTGTTTCCCATTGCTTCGGAAAGAAAGGAACACTCGTTTCACCAGGGGAAGCTGGGCTCAACGTTGAGTAATGACCTGCTTCTGCTGGCCCCACCTGGGGCAGTACAATGCTGCCCACAGCCTTTTCCCGCCCGGGCTGCTTGCGAATTAGTCCAGCACTAAACCACCAAGCTGCTCAGGTGTGCCGTGTCGCGTCCCAGACTCGAAAAGATATCCAGGAAAGAGGTGGGGAGGGGAGCTGCTGGGCTTAGGGTAAGGGGTTAGGGTTAGGGGCTAGAATAAGGGTTAGGGTTAGGGTTAGGGTTAGGGGTTGGGGTTAGGAGTCAGGGTTAGGGGTTAGGGTTGGGTTAGTGTTAGGGGTTAGGGGTTAGGGTTAGGGATTAGGGGTTAGGGTTAGGGGTTAGGGTTAGGGGTTAGGATTAGGGGTTGGGGTTAGGGTTAGGGTTAGGGGTTAGGGGTTAGGGGTTAGGGTTAGGGATTAGGGGTTAGGGTTAGGGGTTAGGGTTAGGGGTTAGGATTAGGGGTTGGGGTTAGGAGTCAGGGTTAGGGGTTGGGGTTAGGAGTCAGGGTTAGGGGTTAGGGTTTAGGGGTTAGGGTTAGGGTTAGGGTTAGGGGATAGGGGTTAGGGTTAGGGTTAGGGTTAGGGGTTAGGAGTCAGGGTTAGGGGTTAGGGTTAGGGGTTAGGGTTAGGGTTAGGGTTAGGGTTAGGGGTTAGGAGTCAGGGTTAGGGGTTAGGGTTTAGGGGTTAGGGTTAGGGTTAGGGTTAGGGGATAGGGGTTAGGGTTAGGGTTAGGGTTAGGGGTTAGGAGTCAGGGTTAGGGGTTAGGGTTAGGGGTTAGGGGTTAGGAGTCAGGGTTAGGGGTTGGCGTTAGGAGTCAGGGTTAGGGGTTAGGGGTTAGGGTTAGGGTTAGAGTTAGGCAGCATGCTACTTTCCCTACAAGTTTCCCATAGGTTGGAGAATACTGGAAATGACATCTCTCCCCCCCACCCTCCACCACCATCACCACCCCCACTGCTCTCCATCATTGCCTATCCGGATACACAGGTGGACCAGACAGTGTTGGTAAATTCCACTCACTCACTCCCAGAATACAGATCATTCGATTTTACATTCGTGATTTCTTACCACCTATTTATCATTATTGATTGATTTTGCTCCTCACTTCTCTCTCTGAGATTTGGCTCAGTATCTTGTCAAAATGCAATGTGAACACCTCCAGATGGGACTCCGATGCCCATTGGTTTAGTTGTTTTGTTGAGGTTCTGTGCACATGAAGTCAGAAACGTTCAGTTTTTACACACACACACAGAGGTTTGAGGCAAAAGCTGTTGAAAACCCTGTTTGTATGCTAAACAGAGCTGTGTGGCACTGAGGACCAGTATTCTATACTCTCTGGAATGCTGTGTTCACCAACGTTCTGAGTTCTCTAGGCCTGCATTTTGGGGACAAAGTCCTGAACTGACTGGTGAAGTGGTGGAAGATTCTCTCTCTCTCTCTCTCTCTCTCTCTCTCTCTCTCTCTCTCTGCCCCTCTCTCCCTCTCTCCCTCCTTCTCTCTTTCTCCCTCTCTCCCTCCCACCCTAACCCTTTCTTTTCCAAGGAAGGCAGTCGACCAGCTGCCTGGTTGTACTTAGCCTCTCAGCTGAGGTCGACCAGTTGCATTTGGTCTCAGCTGAGGTTGACCAGTTGCTTTTGGTCTCAGCGGAGGTCGACCAGTTGCATTTGGTCTCAGCGGAGGTCGACCAGTTGCATTTGGTCTCTCAGCTCAGGTCGACCAGTTGCACTTAGTCTCTCGGCGGTGGTCGACCAGTTGCACTGTCTCTAGGAGGAGGTCGACCAGCTGCCCGGCGGCAATTGACACACGCTATTTGCCAGTAGGTGTCACTCTTGACCTATTGATTGTCTGCATCCTCTCAGCCTTCTGAAACCTGACCTTCCCTACCCCTCCCCCCACTCTCTTGGCTCCCTCCTTGCCATCTCTGCACCGCTTCTCCTCCCACCCCGTTTAGATGTTCAATGGTAACTGACTTTCTTCTTTTCTTCCCCACCACCCCAACTCCCACCCCTCCACAGATTTTCCCCGTTTGGCTACAGTGCCAGAATCCTTCCTAAGGAATCTGAATTCCATCCGTCTCTGCACTTGTTCAACGTTGTTTCTCTTTTAAAAATTCTTTCTCTTTCTTTCTTTCTTTCTTTCTTTCTTTCTTTCTTTCTTTCTTTCTTTCTTCCTTTCTTTCTTTCTTTCCTTGTCTTTCCTTTTCTTTCTTTCTTTCTTTCTTTCTTTCTTTCTTTCTTTCTTTCTGTATAGTTGGGGAGTCTTTCTAAAAATTGTTTCAACTTAAATTTCAGTTTTTCATTGACTTATGCATTTCTGTTTCCCATTGCTTCGGAAAGAAAGGAACACTCGTTTCACCAGGGGAAGCTGGGCTCAACGTTGAGTAATGACCTGCTTCTGCTGGCCCCACCTGGGGCAGTACAATGCTGCCCACAGCCTTTTCCCACCCGGGCTGCTTGCGAATTAGTCCAGCACTAAACCACCAAGCTGCTCAGGTGTGCCGTGTCGCGTCCCAGACTCGAAAAGATATCCAGGAAAGAGGTGGGGAGGGGAGCTGCTGGGCTTAGGGTAAGGGGTTAGGGTTAGGGGCTAGAATAAGGGTTAGGGTTAGGGTTAGGGTTAGGGTTAGGGGTTGGGGTTAGGAGTCAGGGTTAGGGGTTAGGGTTGGGTTAGGGTTAGGGGTTAGGGGTTAGGGTTAGGGATTAGGGGTTAGGGTTAGGGGTTAGGGTTAGGGGTTAGGATTAGGGGTTGGGGTTAGGAGTCAGGGTTAGGGGTTGGGGTTAGGAGTCAGGGTTAGGGGTTAGGGTTTAGGGGTTAGGGTTAGGGTTAGGGTTAGGGGATAGGGGTTAGGGTTAGGGTTAGGGTTAGGGTTAGGGGTTAGGAGTCAGGGTTAGGGGTTAGGGTTAGGGGTTAGGGTTAGGGTTAGGGTTAGGGTTAGGGTTAGGGGTTAGGAGTCAGGGTTAGGGGTTAGGGTTTAGGGGTTAGGGTTAGGGTTAGGGTTAGGGGATAGGGGTTAGGGTTAGGGTTAGGGTTAGGGGTTAGCAGTCAGGGTTAGGGGTTAGGGTTAGGGGTTAGGGGTTAGGAGTCAGGGTTAGGGGTTGGCGTTAGGAGTCAGGGTTAGGGGTTAGGGGTTAGGGTTAGGGTTAGAGTTAGGCAGCATGCTACTTTCCCTACAAGTTTCCCATAGGTTGGAGAATACTGGAAATGACATCTCTCCCCCCCACCCTCCACCACCATCACCACCCCCACTGCTCTCCATCATTGCCTATCCGGATACACAGGTGGACCAGACAGTGTTGGTAAATTCCACTCACTCACTCCCAGAATACAGATCATTCGATTTTACATTCGTGATTTCTTACCACCTATTTATCATTATTGATTGATTTTGCTCCTCACTTCTCTCTCTGAGATTTGGCTCAGTATCTTGTCAAAATGCAATGTGAACACCTCCAGATGGGACTCCGATGCCCATTGGTTTAGTTGTTTTGTTGAGGTTCTGTGCACATGAAGTCAGAAACGTTCAGTTTTTACACACACACACAGAGGTTTGAGGCAAAAGCTGTTGAAAACCCTGTTTGTATGCTAAACAGAGCTGTGTGGCACTGAGGACCAGTATTCTATACTCTCTGGAATGCTGTGTTCACCAACGTTCTGAGTTCTCTAGGCCTGCATTTTGGGGACAAAGTCCTGAACTGACTGGTGAAGTGGTGGAAGATTCTCTCTCTCTCTCTCTCTCTCTCTCTCTCTCTCTCTGCCCCTCTCTCCCTCTCTCCCTCCTTCTCTCTTTCTCCCTCTCTCCCTCCCACCCTAACCCTTTCTTTTCCAAGGAAGGCAGTCGACCAGCTGCCTGGTTGTACTTAGCCTCTCAGCTGAGGTCGACCAGTTGCATTTGGTCTCAGCTGAGGTTGACCAGTTGCTTTTGGTCTCAGCGGAGGTCGACCAGTTGCATTTGGTCTCAGCGGAGGTCGACCAGTTGCATTTGGTCTCTCAGCTCAGGTCGACCAGTTGCACTTAGTCTCATGGCGGTGGTTGACCAGTTGCACTGTCTCTAGGAGGAGGTCGACCAGCTGCCCGGCGGCAATTGACACACGCTATTTGCCAGTAGGTGTCACTCTTGACCTATTGATTGTCTGCATCCTCTCAGCCTTCTGAAACCTGACCTTCCCTACCCCTCCCCCCACTCTCTTGGCTCCCTCCTTGCCATCTCTGCACCGCTTCTCCTCCCACCCCGTTTAGATGTTCAATGGTAACTGACTTTCTTCTTTTCTTCCCCACCACCCCAACTCCCACCCCTCCACAGATTTTCCCCGTTTGGCTACAGTGCCAGAATCCTTCCTAAGGAATCTGAATTCCATCCGTCTCTGCACTTGTTCAACGTTGTTTCTCTTTTAAAAATTCTTTCTCTTTCTTTCTTTCTTTCTTTCTTTCTTTCTTTCTTTCTTTCTTTCTTTCTTTCTTTCTTTCTTTCTTCCTTTCTTTCTTTCTTTCCTTGTCTTTCCTTTTCTTTCTTTCTTTCTTTCTTTCTTTCTTTCTTTCTTTCTTTCTTTCTGTATAGTTGGGGAGTCTTTCTAAAAATTGTTTCAACTTAAATTTCAGTTTTTCATTGACTTATGCATTTCTTTTTCCCATTGCTTCGGAAAGAAAGGAACACTCGTTTCACCAGGGGAAGCTGGGCTCAACGTTGAGTAATGACCTGCTTCTGCTGGCCCCACCTGGGGCAGTACAATGCTGCCCACAGCCTTTTCCCGCCCGGGCTGCTTGCGAATTAGTCCAGCACTAAACCACCAAGCTGCTCAGGTGTGCCGTGTCGCGTCCCAGACTCGAAAAGATATCCAGGAAAGAGGTGGGGAGGGGAGCTGCTGGGCTTAGGGTAAGGGGTTAGGGTTAGGGGCTAGAATAAGGGTTAGGGTTGGGGTTAGGGTTAGGGGTTGGGGTTAGGAGTCAGGGTTAGGGGTTAGGGTTGGGTTAGGGTTAGGGGTTAGGGGTTAGGGTTAGGGATTAGGGGTTAGGGTTAGGGGTTAGGGTTAGGGGTTAGGATTAGGGGTTGGGGTTAGGAGTCAGGGTTAGGGGTTGGGGTTAGGAGTCAGGGTTAGGGGTTAGGGTTTAGGGGTTAGGGTTAGGGTTAGGGTTAGGGGATAGGGGTTAGGGTTAGGGTTAGGGTTAGGGGTTAGGAGTCAGGGTTAGGGGTTAGGGTTAGGGGTTAGGGTTAGGGTTAGGGTTAGGGTTAGGGTTAGGGGTTAGGAGTCAGGGTTAGGGGTTAGGGTTTAGGGGTTAGGGTTATGGTTAGGGTTAGGGGATAGGGGTTAGGGTTAGGGTTAGGGTTAGGGGTTAGGAGTCAGGGTTAGGGGTTAGGGTTAGGGGTTAGGGGTTAGGAGTCAGGGTTAGGGGTTGGCGTTAGGAGTCAGGGTTAGGGGTTAGGGGTTAGGGTTAGGGTTAGAGTTAGGCAGCATGCTACTTTCCCTACAAGTTTCCCATAGGTTGGAGAATACTGGAAATGACATCTCTCCCCCCCACCCTCCACCACCATCACCACCCCCACTGCTCTCCATCATTGCCTATCCGGATACAAAGGTGTACCAGACACTGTTGGTAAATTCCACTCACTCACTCCCAGAATACAGATCATTCGATTTTACATTCGTGATTTCTTACCACCTATTTATCATTATTGATTGATTTTGCTCCTCACTTCTCTCTCTGAGATTTGGCTCAGTATCTTGTCAAAATGCAATGTGAACACCTCCAGATGGGACTCCGATGCCCATTGGTTTAGTTGTTTTGTTGAGGTTCTGTGCACATGAAGTCAGAAACGTTCAGTTTTTACACACACACACAGAGGTTTGAGGCAAAAGCTGTTGAAAACCCTGTTTGTATGCTAAACAGAGCTGTGTGGCACTGAGGACCAGTATTCTATACTCTCTGGAATGCTGTGTTCACCAACGTTCTGAGTTCTCTAGGCCTGCATTTTGGGGACAAAGTCCTGAACTGACTGGTGAAGCGGTGGAAGATTCTCTCTCTCTCTCTCTCTCTCTCTCTCTCTCT